>NW_005843174.1:240133-250307 GCF_000455745.1 Alligator sinensis
CAAAAAAAAAAAAAAAGAAACCCCGGCACTTCCCGGCAGGTGGAGCTGTCATGTGGCTGACTGGGGCCCTGCCCGCACAGTGTGGGGCAGGGTGGCAGCCCCAGCAGCCTCAGCCCAGGCCCTGCTGCCCCCCTGCTGCCCTGTGCTGCTCGGGGGGGGGCTCTGCTAGGAGGCCCCGGAGGGCCCCCCCACTTCTAAGGTAAGCAGAGGCTTTTTTTCCATTTTTTTGTTTGGTTTTTTTTAAGTGATGGTGCCTGGGGTTGTGGGGGTAGCAGAATTCCTGCTAGGACCCTGCTTGCTCAGAGCTGTCACCCTGGACCCAGATGGCTGTGGTTGACCTCCTGGCCAGTTCGGACCAGGAGGACAGGCTTTGACAGTTCAAAGCAGGCCACCACACCCAGAATATCTTTCGGGCGATAGCTGCCCAGATGGCTGAGCAGGGGGCACACATGACAGTAGTTCTGCATAGAGGCCAACCCTGCAGCCACAGCCCACTGGGGCAGATGCCTCTACTGGCTCTGCAGTCCCCATCCGGGTCTGGCAGGGGCACAGCAGGTCACAGCCAGGCAGCAGCCTCCCCTGCCAGACCCCTGCAGTAGGTAAAGGGTGCAGGGAACTCTCAGGGCTACTTCAGCAGTCCAGCTGGCACAAGGGGTAGTGTCTCCAGGTACCAATTGGCTGGGCCCCGGAAGCTCCTGAGAGCTAGTAGCCCTGGTCTACTTGCCAGGGCGGCTTTTTATACTGCTGGGGACAGCACAGGTGCTGGCCCTGGGCTCTAGCTCCCCCTGGCTGCAGATCCAGGAGGAGCCAGGCAGGGTTATTTTGCCCCAAGTGGCACAATTTGCTCCACAACAAAGTGTATGTCCAAGCACGTGTGCCGAGGCAAAAAGCCCCAGTTCAAATTTGTACCGCTTCTATTTGAGCTGCTGCAAGTGCTTGCATGTGTGGACGTGCCATGGTGATCCAAGTTCTGATCTTTTCCACACCACTGGTAACCATGTAGTATATTGCAGAAGTTGACCTCAAAACTGCCAGGAACTTATTACATGTTTGAACAGCACAGTGTTACAGTAAACAGTCCTCTGCCTTTTGTGCTCTTGTATCTTTCTCCAAATACAAACATAAGGCCCATTATTGTTCATAGCTCTGTAATATTGTTTATAACTAAAAGTAACATTAAATGATCACTTTTTTGGCAAGTTCAGCCTGCTGGCTAGTCGCCCACAGACATGAAGAACTGACCCAAAGATCATTCCCAAAGTCTAATTCAGTCCTTTTTTCTCCCTCAGGTTTTCAGCTTTATTTCCTCCAAATAATTCAAGTTCAGCACATTAATTGCCATTTCTCCCTAATCAAAGGTCATTGTCAGGGGTGTATTTATTTCCCCTAGGTTCCCACTCTACTAGACACTTGCCTGAAAGTCACCTGGCATCACCCCAGCCATGGAAGCCAATCTACTTCTTATGGCAGTCCCCATCCTTTCCCCTCCCCCCATCCCACCCCCATTGAACCACTTGCTGGCTTTTATAATCACTTGGTCCCTAGCTGATTGGCATCACCCAAGAGAGGTGGTGAGTCCATCCCAGGTAACACTGGGCCAAATTCCCCTTAAAGAGTCAGTTACTCAGCAACCAAAGTCTGGTTCAGTGGTGCTCTTCAGAATCCTGATTTACTGAGCAGTTATGGTTGAAACTGCTACTTTTTTGGCTTGGTCTCTACAAAATCTTCTCAGCTGAGACTATAAATACCTCTCTTGAGCTAACTTGAATGACATTATTAATTAAAATACAGTAAAGATAAAGGGTGACAAATCTGCTCTACTTTACCCAAATTAGGACCAATCCATGAGGCTTCTGGCACATTCCAATAAGAAATGTGCCTTTTCCTCACCAAGAATGCTAACTTACAGCACACAGAAGAGTAAAAAAGGTAGAAATCCCTGATGCTGGTGTCAAAGGAGCTGGATTCTGGGAGGTAACCCCCCAAAAATATACCACCATAAACCAGGGATGTCAAACGTATAGCACCCAGGCAGGGTCCAGTCCATGGAGCCATATGATCCAGCTCATGAGTTGCTGGATTGGCCCCATGTGCCAACCCTGGCTTCGTGCACTGCATGCAACGTGCAGGCTGCAACCCAAACCGCCTGTGCCACATGCTGTTCATGGTGCATGGGGCTGATCTTCTCTTCTCTGGGCTCATTTCTCCCCTGAGACACAAGTACATCAAAGGATAAGCTAAGGGTTAAAATAAAACATGCTTCCTAAATTTTACTGTTTTTTCTTTTCCCTCCCTCCTACTGCTGTCCCATTTTCCTTCCTTTATTTTTCCTTCTATTTCATTCATTCTTGTGTTCCCTTGTCATCCACCCAGGGGGCTGGCACGGGGTGCACACTCCCTGCAGTGCCCCGCCAGAACCCAAAGCTGGTGCTTAAACCTAAATGGAGTACATGCCCTGTGCCAACCCCGTTTCACCAGTGCACACGTCATGCCTGCCCCAGAGGCTAGCATGTGCTGCATGTGGCATGTGGACTGACCTGGCACCACAGCCACTCCACAGGGGCTTAGTCCCATTCCCACCTTCAGACCAGTTCAGGGATCCTAATGCCATAAAACTGGTCATTGCAAGGAGAATACTTCCATAACAGGGCTCAAAACTTCATTTGCAACCCTAGGAATCCAGCAGACTTTCTGGTGCAGTAGGTGGTCATTAGACAGGTGCTGTTGATTCACATCTCTACTTTTTAAGTGAATTGTTCAAAGACAATGAAGGAGTTACAGAATCATTAGGCATCTCTTCAGAAAGCCATAAACTGAAGTGGAATGAAAGGTTGATTTTTTTTTCAGCAAGGTTGAAGACTTTGCAAGAGATGCTCAGCACCCTCCAGAAGTAGGGTCCTGAGAAAACATGACTTAATAATGATGGCCACATACAGACATTCCCAGGATCCAATCAACAGTCATGCAGCTTGCTTTAAGCAGTGTGATTGCTGGTTGTATGGATGTTCTCCAATGCTAAGAGCCTAATCTAAGTAAGTCGGGGGTGGGGGCAAGGCAGGACAGGACAGGGGAGGGGAGGATTGTGGGGCTAGCAAGTCTATGGGAGGTTGGTGTGATAAGGGGGCTAATGGGTCCATGACAGGGTTGGTGGAATCCAGGTATGGTTTGGCAGGATTGGAGAGACGAGTGGGTCCTCAGGGGGTGTTGGCAAGATTGGAGAGGAGGGTTAGTGGGGTTGCGGGGGGTTGGTAGGTCTATGGGTAGGGTGAGTGGGGGAAGAAGACTATCCATCCAGGGGTAAGAGAAGGGCTAAAGACAGCATTGTGGGGAGAGGGCAAGAAAAGTGCAACCCCAAGGCGGGGGTGAGTGGCTGGATTTCTCCAGTCCCAGCACTGCGCTATGAATGTCTCCACATGTTCCTGAGACCTGATCTACAGATCAAGCAGCTCATTAAGCCGTGAAATCATAGATTGGGACCCGCATGTGCACAGGTTTGCCAGTGCCAGCAGTCATGCAGGGAATGTGATTCAAGTAAGTCACGGGGTGGGGCTGCTGAGTCCTTGTGGGGCTAGTGGGTCTGAAGGGTGGGGAAGTTAGCATATCCTCTGGGAGGTCTGTCCACCCGGAGCTATGCTGATACACATGTTCAGGTTAGATCAGGCACGGGTTAGCCCAATCTATGTACTTTTTTACCTCCTAAATGAACTAGTTAGATCAGGCCAATCATTTTTTTGCTCCATTTAACCTTCCTGAATGTCCCTACAGATCTGCACTTAGCTCAACCCGACACTAGTTAGGTTGATCTAAGTGTAATGTCTGGACATACCCAATGTGTGAAGATGAATGCAGAAAGCTACTGTCTTGACTGCAGAAAACCATATCAATGAGCAGGAAGGTGCTTAGCTTGCTGTGCACCAAGCAAAAACAATATTTCGCCATAACAAATCATGGTGGTTCACAGCAAATCAGTTTGATGCACTGTTGGGTATAATACTGATTAGTGTATGCTGTTGATAGGGCAATACTGAAAATGGAACGAGGCCACTTTTTGCTCAGATTACCTTTCACATTAGTGGCTACCACACAGCGGGTTCTAACTCAGAGGTATATGCACACCCCTACAGAGGCCTGCACACCCCTGCTTTTTCTTTGCAAGATACTGTCTCCCCTGCACAATCATGTCAAATGTCCTTTTGATCCCTAGACCAGGATCTAATTTGTAAGAGCCAGTTTATGTCTCTCTTAATAGAGGGATGGAACCAAGGAAAACTGGAATAGTTTTCTGTTGTAGAATGCAATTTGTGAACCTTTAGATAATCCTAAGTGACTGCCTAGGATACCAAAACTTGTAGGACATTAAATGCAATTTCTGCTCTCTCCTATGCAGCACAGCACTTGACTGAATTTTCTTAATCTCCTTGTAATGAGCCTGTATGCTAAATTATACACATTTGAACTAACTTGGAGAGGACATAAAAACAAAAAAACCCCAAAACTACAGCAATAGCTTCTAGCTCTGATCCTGTTGGTAAAAATCTCAGAATCTGAGAGAGACCAACAGGAACACTGGCACAATAAATAAATAATAAATATCTGTCTGGGTTCCACTGATGATGCTAAAAGGGTAAGATGATTAACACATCACTCCACTCATCTCTCCACTCGGTTGCTCATGCACAAGACTCAGAATTCCAAAGGGTTCCATGTTGTGATGGGCAATGAATAATACAATATAAGGGGGAAAAAGACAGCTAATAGTTATTGATTGTGCTGTGAAATTATATCATCCCCCATGCAGTGAGGATGGCTCAGTTCAACACTCTTAGTGTGTACACATGCTCACTGAACTTGGGCAAAGCAGGCCATAAACTAGCCAGAGTGTCTAAACAGGAAGCTTAAATAAAGAATGCTAAGTCTACCAAGTTTAAGGGCCTATGTCTGCGCACGGTCCCATTGAAGTTTAATGGTAAATGCAGGGATGGGCCTAATCCTCTGAAAACCTCCTACAACTCTGAGGCAGTTCAATAGAAAAAAAGACCCACACTAACAGTACAAACCAGTTACTCATGGCTCTGTAACAAAACAAAGAAAAGAGGTACTTCAATGCTACCAATGGTTTCTTTCTCCCACCTCCAACTGTTTTATCATTTTATTTTGTTTTGAAAGCCATGCAAATCTCTAACCAAACTGTTGGCACAAGATAAAATCAAAGTAGCACTGAATTTCCTCAGGGTATATTTTTACTTACATACTTAAAGATCATTGTAGGGCTTACATTTAAAACTTTACTGTTTTATATATAGTAGTACTTCACTAAGATTCTCTGATTCACAGTGATTTTCATATCATGCTTCTAGAGAAGTGAGAAAGGTGTTACTCTGCTTCTTTGCATGAGATGAGAGTGTTACTTTCCCATGTGACCACTCAAGGGATTATGGGGTCATTACGAAGTCCCCTTCCTCCATCATGATTACGCATACACATAACAACCTGTAATGTGGCTACTTTACTTCCAGATAGGTTATCTGAGAGCAGGTAGGCAAAGGTGTGTGGAGCTTTGTCCCTGCCATGCATGTTTGTGAAATAACAAGTGCAGCTGAGTAAAAGTAATCTCACCAGCATGAAACAGACATAACTTACTTCCATTCTGCAGCCAAAGATTATTGGCTGCTAAGATAGCTGTTTTACTTCCAGTCCAGGAGGTAGCACTCATTGAGTGGATGCAGCATGTCTCAGTACAGCACTCCTTGGTACCATACTGTGCAGTGCAGACATCCCCTCAGAGAGAGAAGTATTCATCAAGATAGACTCTGAAGAAAAATTACTCATCAATTGCAAACCTCTCAACCAATGCATTGTACATACCAGATTCCAATCACGCAGTGCTATGCTCTGATAGAAGGACATAGCAACAAGGACAAATATGAGTTCTACAATTGCCGCCAAAGTGTGATTGACAGAATACCAAAACACATCTTATGCCTTGAGATGACTGTTTCTAACTTTAGGATGAGACCATGAAGAAACGGAGATGTGCAAAGACAGGCACAAAGAAACATGGAATTCTCCAGATGGCAAGGCAAAACAAGGCATAGAAGATCAACCACATTAGCATTAAATTTGGGGTTCAAGTCATCTGGCCAGCAGGCAGGAGTATACTAATCAGTGGATGTCAGCAGTAACCCTAAGCCTGCATGACCAAACTGAAAATAAAACAGAAAATTTCAACAGAAAAGTGGCAAAAATAATCAACAGTACAAAACTGAAAACGAGAGTACTGCAAGAAATTCTAATGAACTGAAGACAGCTGAGTCACTGTCACAGGAAGAAAAAAAAGTGTGACACAGACTAAACCTGAAATAAACTAGACTGTGCTCAAAGACAATAGGGTTAGAGAAACAGAAGCCATGAGTGTACATTAACATTCAAAGGAAAAACTGGGTAAGCCAAATTAGAAATACAACAAAAGCACTAAAAAGAAAACTCCTGAGTGCTAAGACCATTGAAACACTGGAGAAAGTAAAGTAATAGTAGTACAGGAAAGCACACAGTGATGAAAGTGCAAAGATAAAACAGGGTATGTTGAAGCTGAAGCCCTGCTTCACCACGAAGAGTTTACCAAGTGACTAATGCCTTGTGTGGAAATTTCAAACTAGAATTGGGCCTAATCAAAAGCAAAAATAGAACAGAAACAGTCTGTCAAAGAAGTCCTCGGGAGACTGATTCTACCTCAACACCAGATTTCAGTGAAACATGTGACCCAGAATAAGTGACAGCCCTAGTCCAGCGAAGTACCAGAAATGCAGACTATCACCAAGAAGATAAAACCCAAGAAAAAGACAGAAATACTAAGATTTCTAAAGACTCCCAACCTTACAAAATTAACAGAGCTCTTTAATGAAAGCCAGGGAAAAAAAAGAGACACCCTCTCAAAAAGTAAGATGTCATTGACTTCAATGACTGGAGTGTCACACTACTCTACTGTATGTAAGTGTTCACATGGGTTGAAAGACGCAATGGAGGCAAAGCTTAAAAAAGAACAGGCTGGAGTTCTATGTGGACCACATTCATATTAAGGGCTGTCACTGTGCAGTGAGACATGGTTCCTGAGTCCCCAGGGATGGAGTGGCTACCCCACTGACAGCACCTGGTCAAAAGGGGATCATGGCCTGGAAAGGTCTGAGGGACAGGTCAGCTTACCTGCAGGCAGCTGAGCTCCAGGAGCAGAGGTGCACATGTCTCCACAGTTCCACTTTAAGAGCACGCTCTCCCTGTGCATGGGAGGGCGTGCTGAGAGTGACACCATAAAAAGGCATCCAGAGCCCTGGCATATGGTGGCAGCTGAAGGGGAGGAAGTGGCAGGAGGGAACTCCACAGCAGATCCAGATGGGCACAACGTGGACACGAGAAAGCTGCTGCCAAGCCAGACCAGAAAGAATCTGGAGGGGTTCTTGCCCCTGAAGACAGGGACAACAAGGTGCCCTGATGATTGGTGGGACCCATCCCAGGACTAAGCCTGGACGCAGGAAGCATGAGTTCAATGTCCCCTATAGCACCACAGCTGAAGCATTCTGGGGCTTAACTTATTTCTGATTTGATTCAAGGAAGATCTGACATGGGAGAACCCCAGCATGGCCCACTCCAGGCCTTCTGCAAGGGACAGTTGCTTTTGATTTGATAAAAAGGGAGAGATAATACAGGGGAACCCCGATATGTCCCACTGAAGCCCAGCTACAAGGGCCAGTTGATTTTGGTTTAATTCAAGTGTGAGAGCTGACATGGAAGGGTCCCCATATGGCTGATTTCAGCCCTAAGGGAAACAGTTTAGTTACAGTGTGCCCAGGGTAAGCACCCAGGCAGCACGGACCTTAAAGGTGTTTGGACACAAGCATCATCCTTCAGGCAGCTTGGGGAATGAAAAACCTATTTGTGCAACAGCCCATTACATCGCCGTGGCTGTGGCTAAACCCAGTTGGCGAGTGCACAGGGTGTAGGGGAGGCGGAGCCCCAAGTCACCTGCTTCGGAACTGAGCCTACCTGAGGGTGGAGAGTCACCCTATTTTGAAGAAACCTCCCTTTCTATTACTAACTTCAAGACAATCAAGACATAGCAGGAAAGTAGTGGGGAGTCCACCTCAGGGCAGCAGGCTTCAAGTACCCAGCAGGATGGTAGACCAGAGCACAGGGGAGGAGCAATTAGCATAGAGACTGTAATAATTGGTCCCTGGCATTGCAGCTGGCCCCACCAATGGGTACAAGGGCCATCACAGAAGAATGCATAGAATGGCAGGCTTCATTCATCATCCTTTTAATTTACCTTCAAAAAGCATTTGATGGCCTGCAGAGACATACATTGTAGAACATCCTTCAGTCCTGTGGAATTTAAAAGGAAGGTCAGAGTAGTCAGATTGCTGATGGAAGCAGCAGCAAATGACAGAGAGGAACTGAAGTTCCTAAAGTACAGAAGAGATTGGTTTCTACCCTGTGCGCCAGGATGTAATGGAATGTACAGCAGCTTATTTTCTAAAAGCAATGAAGTCTTATTGATACTATCACTATAGCTTTTTGGTATAATATCCTGGCTGGTATGTAGAGACATGGGCATATCTGTGTGTGACTTAGAGAGTGCAGATTAATGAAATATGGATTAGCAAGGCTGTACTGTATCTGTAATCAAAAAACTTTCAGTTTTCTGTTAAGATAACTGAATATAGAAGGAAGGATTTATAAAAGCTTTTGGCATTGGCCTCAGTCTACTGCTGTAGGAGTCAACAGGAGTTTTATCACTGCCTTCTGCAGAAGGAGAGTTAAGCCTATGCTGAACACTGCTGAAAAATCCCACCCTTAATTGCTATAGGCCTGATTCTGAAGTTATTTCTCCTCCAAGATATGAGGGCTCACTAAGGTTAATGAGACTACTCACAGAGTAAGGTGACATTTAAAGGAAATAAGGATCCAGGATATGGTCCTTACTGGTCACATCTACCTGAGACATTTACTGCACAGTTGACAAATTAACTGCACAGTAAACATCTCAGTGTCTACACTAAGATCTCAGCTCCTTCTTTGAGCATGGGGTTGGACTAGACCTCCTGAGGTCCCTTCCAACCCTAACTATCTGTGATTCTATGATACACATGCAGCTCTATTAGGGCTCATGAAACTATTAAACTCCACAGCAGGATAGTAATTGTAAATACAAGCACTACCCTACTGTGCAGTTTTTTCGTGTGCAGTAATGCATGCATAGATGCTGACCAACTGGCTGAAGCACAAGGGTGCTTCAATGCAGGGGCTGCCCTGGCTAGCCCTGCACTAAAACACCATTATGTACCAGTCAGCCCCTCCCTAGTACGCTGAACCCAGTCAGAGCAGCCCTGCTGGCAAGCTGACCTCCTCTCAAGTCCTCTGCCAGCCAGGGCTGCCGTGACCTGGCTCAATGTGCTGTGGTCCGAGAGCAATAAACTGTGGAGCCGAGAGCAATAAGCTCCGCAGTTTATTGCTGCCCCCTAATGGCAAATGTAGACGCACTCACTGAGTTATAAACTTAGTCGGAGTAAAAAGAGTTTATACCTAGAGCAATGCGTGCTGGACCTGGCTGAGGTCTCTAAGTATTTCCACAATAATAAGCTGTTACTACCAGTATTATTATATTTACTCAAATATAAAATGACCCTGCATATAAGATGACCCCCAACCCCAATAATTAGGTTCTATACATGGTAAATTTATACATTTGTTATAATTTTATAGGTAGTGAATCTAATTTTTGGAGGTTTGCCTTGAATTTGTCCCCCTCCCACTACTACAGCAGGGAAAATAAATGTGGGGGATCAGGTGGCCTCCTTACCCTTGCCCCCCCCTGCAACTTTTTCCCCATGCAGTTTCTCCCGCCACTTGCTATCAGAACCTGCTCTCCTTGAGCACATGGGAGTGCGAGGCAAATTTGAAAACACTAACTTTAAAATAAACATGCTGTAGTAATTTGCATAGACTTCGTTCATTTAGAATTGATGCATTTTACATTTTTTTGAAACTGCTGCAAGTTTTAGCACAGGTATTCCACAAACACACATCTGAGCAGCACTTCGGTACGTACTTATATATAGTACAAACTACGCATGATATTAGTCCAAACCCAAAAGCCTCATTACAGTTCATTGGGTTGGGGTTC
>NW_005843174.1:250327-253824 GCF_000455745.1 Alligator sinensis
CTGTGTGTGTGTGTGTGTGTGTGTGTGTGTGTGTGTGTGTGTGTGTGTGTGTGTGTACTCTGGATACCCCCACAAAAGGATCCACCTGTAATTAGTCCCCCAGTCATGACTGGAACCAAATGTTCTTGTCGTGAAACCTGGGATCTTCCAAAAAATTTATGCAGATGAGGCACAGGGCACCCTGGTCCAGCTCTACCTCATGGAGGGCAGGGCCACACTAATCATATGCAATGGGTTGAGAGAAGAGGTGACAAAGAGATTCTGGGTGAACTGTTTGGGATCCCATTTGGTGATGTTTGCCAGACATTTAAGGCAGGTGAAAAAACAGGAATCATGGGAAATGGGAAAGAAAGGCACAGTTCATCTGTAGGAGTGAAGAAGTGAAAAATATTCAATGAAGTAAAAAATATTCAATGTAGTAGCTCACCATGACTTTAAAAAGAGCACTGAAAGGGACTGCACACAACAGGTATTAGCATATATCTTATTCAGAAGGATAGCACTAACATATTCATGTGGTAGGTTTTCATCAACATCTCAGCCTTTTGACTAAAACCAGATGATCACCAGAGAACCTAATCAATGCCTAAAAGGCAGAGAAAGAGTGAGATCAACAGAGTGGAAGGAATGAATGAGGGGACCCTAAGCCCAAAACAAAGGCAGTGGTGGCTGATAAACCAGGGATCCTTGTTTTCCCTGATAAAAAATACCAAATTTTCTGATAAAAAACCATACAGATTCTCTACTAAAAAAACCCAAATCCATTATTAAAATTAAAGTCTCCACCCACAGCCCCCACAGCCTTGCTGGTGCCCCTTGTCCCCCCACCCACAGCCCCTGCTCCCCAGCCCTGCTGGAAGGGGCCCCCAGCTGCCAGGGCTACGAACCCAGGTCCACAGCCCCCTTGCCCAGCTTCCCCCTGGTGCAGGCTACGGCAGGCCAGCTCCATGCTACTGTGCATACTGTCTCGGACGGCCAGAGCCAACTCGAGTTGCATTAGAAATTGGTCGTACGTTAGGGCGGGTTGGTGAATAGAGAGGCAGACACAACTTATTGGTTGCAAAAAACTTTACTCACGCCGCTTGCAATCACGACACAGGTGGTCCGGTCGTCTGAACAACCACGCGAGTTGTTCCAGCGGGCGGGGCCCAAGCCAGTTAATCCGTCCACAATTCGAAGCCGGCGGGGAAAGGGGTACGTCTGGGGTTGCGCTCGGCGACGGGAAGAAAGATCGATAGGTGATCAGTCTATCGATCGGCAGCCGCAAGTCAGATAACTTCAGAGGCACTCTGCAGCGTGCTTAAAGCTCTTCAACTTGGGCGTAAGTCACGCGGAATTTTAAACGGCCAGCGAGCCAATTACTAGCCGCCACGTGTGAATAATTTAGCACTGGCCAATAGCGGGGCACAAATTTATATTCGAATAGCGGGAACTCTTTGCACCGTGCATTTCTGTGCTGCAAAGAAGAAATGCATCCTGCAAAAGAAACTGCAAATTGGCAGGAACTCTCTCCTACACGCGGGTTCTCAATTGCAGCAGAACACTCTGCCATGCAAAGGAGCTCTCATGTGGCCAGGAAATTCCATAGTGCCGAGGCACAAAAATCACTGGGTCATGACACATACTACCAGGGGGGATGGACCCACGCCCCCCAGATCTGTATGCGGGACAGGCAAAGTCTTTGGGCTTGAGCTTCCACCCTGCTTCTGCCCCCCATGGCCTCTGGAGCCTGGTGGGCATGACCCGGCACGGCTGGGGACAGCACGGATCTCCTTATTGCTGCCCTGGCAATGTGCCTCCAGCACCTGCCACTGCTTGGAGGGGCGCAGACCCATGCCACTGCCCTCACTGCAGCCCCACACACAGGAGGTGCATCCCTGGGGCAGCAGGGTGGGGGCAAACAGTGGAAAGGAGGAGATCCCCACGTGGCTCTGCTGCTGCCTGCCATACTGGCTTGCACCCTCTGGGCTCCAGAGGCCCCAGGGGAGGAAAGTAGGGCAGCAGGGAATAGTGGCTAGCAGCTTCTCCACATGGCTCCGCTGTTCCCAGCTGCCCTGATTCCCTCCCCCAGGGCCTTCGGAGCTCAGCGGGCATGACCCAATGTGGCAGGCAGCAGCAGAGCCACGTGGGAATCTACTTACCTCTTCTCACCCCCCTCTGCCCCCACAGCCCTGGCGACATGCCTCCTGCACACAGGGCTGCAGTGAGGACAGCAGCGCAGGGCTGCACCCCTCAAAGCTGCAGCAGGCACTGGAGGCACATTGCCAGGGCAGTGGAGGGGATGGGGGAGCAGCGGCAAGGAAATCCCTGCACAGCCCTGCTATCCCCAGCCACTCCGGGCCGTGCTCATCAGGCTGCAGAGGACCTGGGGGAGGGAAGCAGGGTGGAAGCCTGAACCCACAGCCTGTGCCTCCCCCAGGTACAGATCTAGGGAGCGCAAGTCCCCTCTGCCCCCGGGAATATGCGTGGCAGCGGGGAGCCACCTCTCCTCCTCCCCCTCCCCATCCTCTAGATGAGCCTCCCACAGCCCCATCCTGCTCCTTGCTGGGGCTCTGCAGCCACGCATTGCAGCCCTGGGCCCCAAGCCCCAAGCCCTGCTCAGATGAGCAGCAGCCTCAGCACTGCCTAACTCCCTCTTCCCCCAACTTACCTGCTGGAGCTGCTCTGAAGGCTGCCTGGGGTCACGTATATGTTCATGCATGTGGCACCCCCCGTCTCTCCGCCCTCCTGCTCCCTCCCAGCTCCCTGCAGGCTGGAACTCTGCCAGCCTGCAGGTCACTCATTGCAAAATGGCAAAATCCATGGGTTTCTCTCGTAAAATGATAAATCTGCATTTGCCTCTGATAAAAGGTAAAATCTTTACTGTTTACTCCATTTTCCCTTGGAAAACAGAAAACCTGAATCCCTCCTGATAACCAGGAGGTGGAAAGAGAAATGAAGAGTGGAAACAGAGGAAGAGTGGATAAAAGTTGAAAAGTGGAGAGAGACAAAGACAGTGAAGACGAAGGCAGGAGCAACAGTAGACAGCAACAGAGGCAACAGCAAAGAAGGTGGCTGTGACAGAGATGGGGCCAAAGAGACAGCAGGAGCAGAGAAGAGTGGGAGACAGAGCAGGGCAGCTGGAGAAGGATTATTGGGAGTGCGACAAAATGTCAGCCTACTGCGAGTGGCACAGAGGGAAGCTATGGAAGAGACATCACAGGATGCTAGCCCAGAGTGGAGACTATGGATAAGGACAAAATCAATTGGTAACAGGGTGCAGAAGGGATTGATAATGAACAGATGTGATTTTGTAGAGAAGGTACTGTTCAAGATATTTGGGATGCAGGTGAAGCACCTCACCAGCATGACTGCTTTCTCCAACCAAAAGACATGACAACTGACTTACTGGAACAAAGAAGGGTATGACAAATTTGGGGAGAAATATGTGGAGGAAGTGAGTGTGGGAGGAATTAAAAGGGTTAAGGTTTGTAGCAGCAGGACAGTCAAGGGAAAGA
>NW_005843174.1:253855-259554 GCF_000455745.1 Alligator sinensis
GAATGTATATAGATATATTGAAGGCAGAAGACATAGAAAGGTGTCTGAAAAAAGTGCACAGAGTTCTGTGGGTGGAGAAAGCAAGGGACAAATACCATTATTTGGATGGGGTTTTGGGGGGTTTGATCAGTGTTAAAACCAAATGAGTGGAGCCCAGGTAGGGTGTAGCACCTCCCACTGGTGATCCAGATACGGCCAGGCTTGGGTTTTATAATATACCGTGGGCAACTGAAGCAATGTAGCAGATGCAAGAAGAAAGGGCACCTGGCTGCACAGTATCCCCTCATAGTATTTTACAGACGTGAAGGGATGGGGCACAGGGCAGCAGAGTGCCAGGAGTTCATAAAACACATTGTTTGTGTGGGGGGAAGGGAGAAGCACTTGTACCATAGGTGCCCAACAGCTTTTGCAACCAGAATTAGATCCCACATGCCCAAGGAACCACAAGAATTGGAAAGGGAACCTCGGTGCAAGAGAGTTCCCGCCAATTTGCAGGGTGCATTTCTTCTTTGCAGCACAGAAATGCACAGTGCAAAGAGTTCCCGCTATTCGAATGCAAATTTGTGTCCCGCTTTTGGCTAGTGCTAAATTATTCAAACATGGCGGCTAGTAATTGGCTTCCTAGCCGTTTAAAAACTTGTGCGACTTCCGCCCAAGTCGAAGAACTTTGAGCACGCTGCAGAGTGCCTCTAAAGAGATCTGACTTGCGGCTAGCTGATCGATAGACTGATCACCTATCGATCCTTCTTCCCGTCGCCGAGCGCAATCCCAGACGTACCCTTTTCCCGCTGGCTTGATTTGCAGACGGATTAACTGGCTTGGGCCTCGCCAGCTGGAACAACTCACATAGTTGTTCAGACGACCGGACCATCTGCGTCGCAACTACAAGCGGCGTAAGTAAACGTTTTTTGCAACCATTAAACCTTGTCTGCCTCTCCATTCACCAGCCCGCCCTGATGAATGAGCAATTTCTAAATCACCTCGAGTCAGCTCTGGCTGGCCGAGACAGAAACGGTACAGAAGAATCCACAAGGGGAAGAAATGGAGATGGAGGGGAGCAGAATTTCTGTGATAGAGATTGCACGAGAGAGAATTAGACACAAAATGGAGGGGAAGGAGGGAACAGCAAACAAAGGATCAACAGACATGGAGGTTGGGGAGGAGAAGACGTAAGAAACCCAGAAGACGACAGAAGTGGAGATGGGGAAAGAAAAAGAGCCACAAAAAAATAGATAGGGATAGAAAGTCAGGAAAAGGAAACCTGATAAAGAGGAGGTTAAATCTGAACTGGAGCTGGAGAGAAGTTGAACTGAAGCAGGTTGAAGTCAGAGCTGGAGAGCAGCTTCCTGCTGTTAACCCCTTGGGCTCCAGCCCAGAATGGAGAGCAAGGGGCCAGAAGTAATGGGGAGATAGGGAAATGGAAACCTTCCTAGCTGCAAAGGCAATCAGGCAGCTTGCAAGAGCAATAGGCATGCAAGGTGGTGTGGGGGGAGTGGAGGGGTGTGTGAGGGGCAGTCAACCACAATGAGCAGTGGCACAGACAGTCCTTAAAGGGACAGGTGCACTCAGTTTAACACAATCACAAATGCACTGATTATAACTTCAATTAATGTCAGGAGTGTCTTAAGAAAGAAAAGACGGGGACAGGTCAAACCAATGTTAAATCAAGTAAAGGCAGACATATTCTGCCCACAAGAATTTGGTATACCATGGAAAAGGGATTATAAACATTGTAAGAAATGGGGATGGGTACTGTCTTGGTGGTCAGGGACAAATGAGAACAAAGTAATTAGAGTGGCAATACTATTCAGTAATCCAGAGATAAAAGCACAGCAGGTGGAAGATATCATAAGTGGCAGACTGCAGTGGATGATAATATTAGTTGGGGAAGCAGAATTTAAATTTTTCAATGTATCTACACCACCAGAACATGACGGGAGGAAGGCTCTGCTTAAAAAACTATCAGTTTACATGGTCAGAGCGAGACCATGGATAATAGACGGGGACTTCAGTTGCATAATAGAAGCAAGTAATAGACTAAGAGAAAAAGGATGAAACAGGGGGCCAGTTCTGAACCAGGTCTCAACATTGGCCCACCCACCTGTCTAGGGCAGTCTTCCCTGTCTTTCCTGCCATATCTTGGTGTTATAGAACTGAGATAAAAGTATGGGAGGCTGCCCATTAAGTACCCCAATGCCTCGGGTGTTATACATGGCTCCAACCTTCCCTATACCATGTCCCATGCCTTGCAGATGACATCCAAATTCAATGCTAGGCCAAAGGTCTACACTATCCACTATGACTCCCCCAGCTCCTTTGCTGAGCTGCACTTGGCCTCAGACCCAAACTCGGCCTCAGGTGTCCAGAAACTAACCATGGCCTCTAAGCCCCCTCACTTGGGCCTCTATCTTATGCCCTCTCACTAGGGCCATCAACTGCTCACTAAACTCTTCGGGGCTGGCCTATGCGCAGTCCTTCAGGTCACTCCTGTGGTCCTACTCTGCGTACCCCTGTGCAGCCCTTCAGGCCTGCCGACAAAAACCCTACTCCGCACCCACTCAACAGGGTCCATCAGGTCACCCATGCACACCCTATTCTGCATGGCCTACTTCTTTCGCTATGCCCCCTCACTGGGGCCACTCCTCCGTCCCACTCACTGGGGCTACAGGGCCTTCCACCCCTTTGGCCTCAGGTATCTCCAGAGACATGCCTGGGCCTCGCTTCCTATCCCTACTGTGAGGTTACTCACCAGGTTGTGGAGGCTGCGGCTATAAGGTGCCCCATACTTGCCTTTCACTAGGGAGGCAACTGGTGTGGCTTTCCTGGGGACCACCCTGCCACAGGCAGCCCCATCACACCATCCATCCTTAGCAGGGTATAGTTTTAGGTCGTGCCCCAGGACCAGGAACCTCCTACCATCCCCATAGGTCCTGCCCTGTACCTCTAAGATGTGACATGAACAGCAGCTCCAGCAGAGTGGTTTTCTTCTCCCAGCTCCTTGCACAAAACTGCTAGCCCAGCTTTGAAGGCCTGGGTTAATATGGAGGCTGTTCAGCCCCCTCCTCCAATCCCAAGGCCCTCCTGCAGTCATGTGACCACCTCATTAAACTGGCTCACACCTGCTGGCTGCTCTGCTGCCTATTCTGACCCTTAAAGTGGCAGGCACTGAAGGTGCTCTGCCACAGATGAGTTAATCTTAGTAGTGAGTAGGGTGACACATGATCTTCCTTCACAGAGCTCCACCTCCCTAAACTCTGTCCTTATCCCACCAATATCAGTTTAGACTTGTGGCCCACTTCAGGTCTCACCCTCCCATGGGTATTGGTGCCTGGTGAGTGACTGACCGTCTTCCTGGTGGTTACCTGGTTTGATTCTTATTGCAATTTATCACTGGTTTACACCTCTGATTGGCATCTTTCACCACGTCATCAAATTTCAACAATTCTTTAAGTTATATCTCTAATAAGCACCCAACATCACTGTGATCCATTTCTCACTTGTGTCACATCAATTAACTTCTCTCTCATTTGGTTCATCAATCCTTCCCTGCTTTATCAATTCTGTTCTTGATGAATAGGGATCAAGTCTATCAAGGTCCAATTAATCAATTTCTTAAATGGGACGATCAATTAACAGTCATACCCTTACACAATGAATTGACTCTTCTCAACCCCACTATAATTCATTAAGTCCAGCAGGGCTGGTTTCCTGTTTAAGCCCACTGGGCAAAAAACCCTCAGCTTGTATGACCCAAGCACCTAACCCAGTACAAGACCCCATAAGGGAACCCTTTATGATCCCATCTTACCAGTCCCGGGTAGTCCTTCCCTTCTGCTGTAGCTCTATGGGTCGTCTTTCTTCTGGATAAGTTCTGGCAGCTTTGATTCCATCCCTATCCGCCAGTCCAACGTCTCATATTAGTCCTGTACCTCCATGCAGCTTGCCAAGCTCTGCCTTGCTCGTGTTCCCCTCTCTGGGGCCTATGCAGTCTTATCTTCCAGCCAGGCTCCTTCTGGCCAATAGAAGATGGCTCTGGAGTCCCATGACCTGGCCCCCCCACATCAGGCATGGAGGCTGCCGTGTCTGCCTCAGACGTTGACATCCCATCTCTCTCTGTCATGCCCCCGGTCCTTCACCTCTTGGTGAGTCTCCCTGTGTAGCCAGGTCCAGTGAGGTTCTCTGGACTGTAACAGGGCCCAGGATGGGTGCCCTGTTACAAGGAGATATGTCAAATGTACATGAGACAGTATAAGGAGCGGAGAATATACAAGAAATATTTTAGGAGGAATAGAGAATTGTGGATGATGGTGAAGATGATGGGAGAATTCTTCAGGAAGGAAGGCCAAAGAACCATAAGGAAAAGAATGAGGTAGCTGAGAAAGCTACAAAAATACATGTAGGAGTTGCTAAAGGAAGCTGCAGAGAAAAGACAGGTATGAGAAGAACTAAAAGAAACAAGTGTGATGGGCTAGCTGGCAGTGACTTAGCCCAGGGGTTTTGAAAGGGTAAAAGATAATTGGAGGACTTGGGATTCCCTTTCCTCACCGATCTGGTAATGATTTGGCCCAGGGTTTTTTTAGGGGTAAAAGATGATTGGAGGACTTGGGATTCCCTTTCCTCACCAATCAGGCCCCAGAGACTTATCCTCCATGTCCCCTGATTGGCTCCTTGGGTCACCTGGAGGGGGATAAAAGGGGCAGCGTGGCTGACTCAGAAGAGATCAGCGAGGAAGGAAGTCTCAAAGGAAGGAGTCTCAAACAGCTGGCAAAGAGCTGGGCCAGCAGGGTGGGAACAGTTCCCCGAGAAGACCTTGAAGGAGTGGGACCTGCAGGCAGCAGTTGGAACCTCAGCAGTGCGGCATGCGGCCAGCAGGAGAGGCTCCCTGCTGGGCTCCAGGATCCCCTATGAGAGGCTGCAGCCAGCAGGAGAGGCTCCCCAGCTGCAGCAAGGATCTGAGCAGTGACCTGAGACGCCACAGCTCTGCTTCCAGCTCCTCCAATAAGAGACCAGGCAGCTCGACGTGAGGCCGGGGCTCCGGGAAGGTCAAGACCCCTAGCAGCTTGGAGCAGTACCAGCACTGGTGGTTGTGTGGTAGAGTTTCTGCCTACCATGTGGGAGATCCAAATTCAGAGACCCAGCTGGGGTGAGTGAAGTAACAGGGCGAAATTCTTATTGCAGAGGAAAGGGGTCATTGTGTTTTCCTCCTTTCTCCCTGCTCCAGGTACCTAGGCCCTATATTCTTTGCTTGTTGCCATTTTGTATTTTGTGTCTTTTATATTTCACCAACCAGTATTGTTTGTTCTGCTGTTTGTGTTTTATATTTTGGGCAACCCTGTCTTTTGTCAACTGGATGAATATGTCTATGATTGTAAGTGTCTAACCTTTGTTGAATCCTGCCCCCTCGGGGAGTTGTAGTGTCCCCTTTACCCCCTGGTTTATACTGGTTATGTTCCCAGTACTGTTCTCTCATTAAAAGGTATATGGTTAAATCCCCTTGACTTCAGAAGGGCCAACTTCAGTGAGCTTAGGAGACTAGTTGGGGAGGCACTGAGGGCCCAGAAGGTAGAGGAGATGGGAGTCCACGAGGGATGGTCGTACCTTAAGGAGGCAATCCTCCAGGCCCAAAGGATAACAGTCCCTGAGAGAAGCAAGGGGGGTAAGAGTACTCAGAAATCCCCTTGGCTCAGCAAGGGCACTCA
>NW_005843174.1:259652-260755 GCF_000455745.1 Alligator sinensis
CAGGATTAAGGACAACAAAAAGTCCTTTTTCAAATACATTGGGAGCAAGAAGCGGGCACCAGGCAATGTAGGGCCCCTGCAAGATGCAAACGGTAATCTTGTGGCTATGTCAGACAAGAAAGCTGATATTTTTAACAGTTTCTTTGCCTCAGTTTTCTTGAACAGGGACCGGGATATCCCACCTACCAGAGGTAGGGACAATCTTGGGGATAGCTCTGTCAGGCCTTCAGTCAGCGCAGATGTAGTTAGGGATCTTCTGGAAGGGCTAGCCATTTTTAAATCTGCAAGTCCAGATGCCCTCTACCCAAGGGTGTGAGGAAGCTGGCAGGGGTCATCACAGAGCCCTTTCCCCGGCTGTATGAGCATTCGTGGTCATCTGGCCAGGTGCCGGGGGATTGAAAACTGGCTAATGTGGTCCCAATTTTCAAGAAAGGGAGGAAGGAGGACCCAAGTAACTATAGGCTTGTAATCCTCACCTCGGTGCTCGGGAAGATCTTGGAGAGAATCATCAAGGAGCACATCTGTGGGGGGCTGCAGGAGGTATCATGCTCAGGGGCAATCAGCATGGGTTCATCAAAGGCAGGTCCTGCCTGACCAACCTGATTGCCTTTTATGACCAAGTAACTAAATCCTTGGATGATGGTGTCGCTGTGGACGTAGTCTTTCTAGACTTTAAGAAGGCCTTTGACACTGTCTTTCACCCCATCCTCATCAATAAATTAAGCGACTGTGGCATTGATGCTTACACAGTTGGATGAGTAAAAAATTGGCTGATGGGGCGCACCCAGAGAGTAGTGGTGGACGGGTTGTACTCAACCTGGAGAGCTGTGAGCAGTGGGGTACCCCAGGGCTCGGTCCTCGGGCCCGCACTGTTTAACATCTTCATCAGCGACTTGGACAAGGGGGTGGAAACCACACTGTCCAAGTTTGCTGATGACACTAAGATGTGAGGCGAGCTGGGCACACTTGAAAGGAAAGAGAGGCTGCAACTAGATTTAGACAGACTACAAAAGTGGGCAGATGAGAATAGGATGGGGTTCAGTGTAGACAAATGCAGGGTGCTGCACCTTGGGAGAAGGAATCCACAGCATACATACAGGCTG
>NW_005843174.1:263068-265430 GCF_000455745.1 Alligator sinensis
CTGTATGAGCATTCGTGGTCATCTGGCCAGGTGCCGGGGGATTGGAAACTGGCTAATGTGGTCCCAATTTTCAAGAAAGGGAGGAAGGAGGACCCAAGTAACTATAGGTCTGTAAACCTTACCTTGGTGCTCAGGAAGATCTTGGAGAGAATCATCAAGGAGCACATCTGTGGGGGGCTGCAGGAGGTATCATGCTCAGGGGCAATCAGCATGGGTTCATCAAAGGCAGGTCCTGCCTGACCAACCTGATTGCCTTTTATGACCAAGTAACTAAATCCTTGGATGATGGTGTCGCTGTGGACGTAGTCTTTCTAGACTTTAAGAAGGCCTTTGACACTGTCTTTCACCCCATCCTCATCAATAAATTAAGCGACTGTGGCATTGATGCTTACACAGTTGGATGAGTAAAAAATTGGCTGATGGGGCGCACCCAGAGAGTAGTGGTGGACGGGTTGTACTCAACCTGGAGAGCTGTGAGCAGTGGGGTACCCCAGGGCTCGGTCCTCGGGCCCGCACTGTTTAACATCTTCATCAGCGACTTGGACAAGGGGGTGGAAACCACACTGTCCAAGTTTGCTGATGACACTAAGATGTGAGGCGAGCTGGGCACACTTGAAAGGAAAGAGAGGCTGCAACTAGATTTAGACAGACTACAAAAGTGGGCAGATGAGAATAGGATGGGGTTCAGTGTAGACAAATGCAGGGTGCTGCACCTTGGGAGAAGGAATCCACAGCATACATACAGGCTGGGGAGTTCTCTTCTTAAAAGCACAAGAGGCAGAACGGGATCTTGGAGTCATTATTGACTCCAAGATGAACATGAGCTGCCAATGCCAGACTGCAGCCAGCAAGGCCAGCCATACCTTGTCATGCATCCAAAGGTGCATCTCAAGCCAGTCCAGAGAGGTGATACTCCCCCTCTATGCGACTTCAGTCAGGCCACAGTTGGAGTACTGTGTTCAGTTCTGGGCGCTGCACTTCAAAAGGGATGTGGCCACCCTGGAGAGGGTTCAGAGGAAGGCCACCCACTTGGTGAGAGGGCAGCAGGACAGGCCCTATGAGGAGAGACTGAGGGACCTGAACCTGTTCAGCCTCAGCACGAGGAGGCTGAGGGGGGACCTGGTGGCTGCCTACATCAGGGGAGATCAACAGCAAATAGGCAGAGTCCTTTTCTCCCCAGCACCACCTGGGGTGACGAGGAACAATGGTAATAAGCTGATGGAGAATAGGTTTAGGTTAGAGATCAGAAGGCAATTTTTTACAGTTAGGGTGGCCAAAATCTGGTACCAGCTTCCCAGGGAAGTGGTCCTCACCTCTACCTTGAGCAAATTCAAGAGGAGGTTGGATGATCACCTGTCTGGGGTCTTGTGAACCCAGCATTAATTCCTGCCTGTGGCAGGGGGTCAGGCTAGATGATCTGTTCAGGTCCCTCCTAACCCTAGCTATTATGATACTATGGTGGTCTGGCTCTGCTCTATAGGGGGAGGAGAGTCCCTACACCTCCCACAGCACTTGTGCACCTGCTTTGATCCCTTCAAATGGAGAGGGGGTACCTCTTGGAGTAACGCCCGGGTTACACAAGGTAAAAGATAAAAAAAGCTGGTTTAAAAGGAAGATGAGAAAGAAAATGTTTTTAGTGCAAGCACCCTAGGTGGGAGAAAATGAAGAGTGGTCCTGATAATTTTCAGCTGAGTGAAGATGGTGAAGGCAGAATTAAAAGTGCAAAGAAGGTGGAACCCAGGTAGCAAAGCAGGAAAAGGTGTTAGAGTCAATGAGAAGATTTTATGAAGAGCTATATCAGAAGAAGAGGGGAGAGGTGGACACACCGGAAGGCAGGGAACAACTACAAGCAGACCTGGACAGGTTGGACATATAGGCGGAAAACAACAGAATGCAATTCAACAAGGAGAAATGCAAAGTGCTGCACCTAGGGAGGATAAATGTCCAGCACACCTACTGCCTAGAAAATGACCTGCTTGGAGGCACGGAAGCAGAAAGGGATCTTGGAGTCCTAGTGGACTCCAAGATGAACATGAGTCGGCAGTGTGACAAAGTTATCAGAAAAGCTAATGACACTATCGTGCATCAGCAGATGCATGACAAACAGAACCAAGGAGGTAATACTTCCCCTCTACCGGGCGCTGGTCAGACCACAGTTGGAATACTGCATGCAATTTTGGGCGCTGCACTTCAAGAGGGATGTGGATAACCTGGAGAGGGTCCAGAGAAGGGCCACATATATGGTTAAGGGCTTGCAGGCCAAGCCCTATGAGGAGAGACTAGGGCACCTGGACCTCTTCAGCCTCTGCAAGAGAAGGCTGAGAGGCAACCTTGTGGCTGCCTATAAGTTCATCATGGGGGC
>NW_005843174.1:265634-297853 GCF_000455745.1 Alligator sinensis
AAACTCGATGATCTATTGAGGTCCCTTCCGGCCCTAACATCTATGAATCTATAAGAAGGAAATAGACAGGAAGAAGATGAAGAGTTTGCTGGAAGAGATTGAAGAGAAAGTAGAGGAGGACGAAGCAAAGAAGATGAAAGAAAAGATAAGCTTAAAGGAAATGGAGTGCTTAAAAACCTTTATAAGAGGGAAGGTCCAGGAGCAGATGGACTACCTATGGAATTTTATGAGAAGTTTTGGGCATGGGTAGGGAGGGATACAATGGAAGGTTTCGAGTAAATGGTGGAAACAAGAGAGGCAGGGAAAGATTTTACAAGAGGCATTGTGATCTTACTCTTCAAGAAAGAAGAGAAGGAACTCCTGAAAACCTGGATACTGATTACACTCCTTAATATGGTGTGTAAATTAAAGGCCAAGATGCTGGCTTTGAGGATGAGGAAAAACCTCCAGAAAATAATACATGAAGACCAAATATGCACAGTACCAGGCAAGAGGATCTCCAAAGCAACCAGAGTGATCAGAGATAAACTATCCTACATTCAAGACAGGAAAATAAACACTGTTATAGCAAACTTAGATTTAGAAAAAGTACATGACAGAGTGAATCATGATTACATATTTGAAGTGCTAGGAAAAATGGGGTTCCTAGAGAAATGTATATGTTGGATAAGGCTATTGTCTAGAAAGGCAGAGAGTCAAGTCCAAATTAATAGGTATCTAAGCATGGCCTTTAACATCTATAAAGGAGTAAGGCAAGGGTGCCCTCTGTCACCACTACTATTTTCATGGCATGGAACTGTTAACACAAAGAATAAAAAAAAGAAGATCATAAGTGGAGTAAAGATACCGGGAGGGGGAGAGATAAAATATGTATTATACATAGATGACATAAACGTAGTGGTTAAGATTGGCTTTCGATGGAAAGGATGCTAAAGCATACATCAGAGTATGGAGAAATAAAGAGGACTAAACTAAATAGATTGAAAAAGCACCACCATGGGAGCAGGAAACTGGAGGGACTTGAAGAAGTTGGGCTTTCAAATAAGGGAGTGAAATGAGAATGCTAGGAATCCCAATGGACACCAAGGGGAAAGGTAATATAGCATGGGAAAAGGTGATGGCAAGGATATGACAAATACTTTGGTTATGGGCCAGAAGGACATTGTCCTTTGCTAGAAAAGTGGCAGTTGTTAAGGCTGTGCTACTGCTGATTATTCTATATACAAAAATTGTATTCCCAACGTGGCAGCAGATAGTAAAAGTACAGAGGGGAATATGTGTGTTCTTCTGGAATGGCAAGAGAAAACTTGGCTAAATCTGAACTGTACAAAGCAACAGAGATGTGGGGTTGGAGGCTGATGGACTTAGCATTGTTCATCTATGTGAAGTATGTAAGCATGGTATGCAAGGTGGTGATGGAGGGAGAGGAGAAAGCAGTGCATAACACCCGATTCCACACAGCAGCAATTTTGAGGAAATGCGGAGTATATCAGACCTCTTTGAAGAGTCTAGGGGGGTAGCAACCACTGATTCATTACATCAGGATGGAAGGTTTCATGTACAGGTATAAAATAGGGAAGGTAGGGCTGCAGGTCCTGAAGGATCATAAGCAATTGATGAAAGTAATAAGGGAGAGAGACAAGATGGTGCCTGCGGGAAACTTCACAGAAGGACAGGTGAAGAAGGTGTGGAGAGTGGTAGCAGGTAAACAACTAAAAGGGGGAACTTGCTGACCTAGCATGTGGATTGTTGTAAGAAATATCTTACTGGTGAAAGCTCATCCTGGTGCTCAAGGGAGAGGTACGGAGAAGAAACAACAGGACATTTGTTTTGGGAGTGTCCATACAAAGGGGGTGTGGGAGAGGGTCCATTGCTTTGTGAGTGTCACCAAAATAAAAGAGAAAAAAAGCATAAGAGATGGTACTATATGGACTCATGCTAAAGGGACCAAAGGAAACGTTATTAAGGGCTTTATTAGCATGTTTTAAAACTTTTGTTGAAAGTAAGAAATCTCCAGTTTGTTAAGGTGTTGACTTTCACTGAAAGAGTGCCTGAAGATGGGGCTACATGAACTGAAATACTACACTGATTAGGAAAAGGATGAGAGCAGAGAAGAAGAGTCAGCAAGAAAGTGGAGGAAAAAAAGGATGACACACTTGTTTCACTAAACCAGCAAAGAGGACTGATGGGAGGGGCAGAGAGTTTTAGGTGGTTACTGAGGTAATATTTTTTCATGGGTTTCTGTATAAAGAAAAAGAGTTCTGTAAGGGGCTCTTTTGCGGGAAGGTAATGCATGTTGTTTAAGGGTTTAATATACTAGTTATATGTTTTTAGATATGTAGTTGTTTTTGCTATATGAAATTTTGGTAAAACAAGGATGCTCAGTATGTGAAGTTTTGTAAATGTAGGGTAAGTGAGTTTTTAATTAAATTTGTAAAACAAAAAAAGTTCCTATTAACATTTTTGGCACCAGGGGAGGCTGTTGGAGTTTGCTCCAGCCTCTCCAAGTACTGGCCTGTTATTGCAGTACCTCCAGACCCAGTGCTCACTCTCTCCTGGGGGAACAATTGCCCAATTTTAAAGGCCACACAAAAAAAGGTTCCCATCAAGATGTTTGCCCAATATGGCCCATGTATTTTATAGGTATGCTCAGTGTTGCCTGCATTTAATCAGCTTCTAGTAGGCTTCCATTGCTCCTGCTTTTAACAATGTATTTAATAAGGTTTCCTTGTATGCAAATGTAAGATTATGAGCTTTTTTTCCCCCCACAAGCTAACTGAGGGAAAAAAACCCGGTCTTATATTTAAGTAAATATGGTATTGTCACTAATATCAGTAATGATAATAAAAATAATCCTGAAAAACTTTACTATTTCAAGTAGCCTCATTAACTTCAAAGGACCTATTCATGTAAGGACTATTCACATGCATAACAGTTTACAAAACTGCACTCCAAGTTTGCAGGGACCTGAAAATTTAGAATCTACCTCACATACCAGTTGCTTTGTCTTTTTTTATAATTCTAAGAGGGAAGGCATTCATATATACTAGGAACTCTTGATATAATTTAAAAATATGGTCTAAATTCAGCAATTTGAGATAACCCAGAACAAATCCCCTTCCTCATCAAATAATTCCCCACTCTTGCAGTTAGTTAAAAGCACCTTATTGTCCTCTCATTCACATAAATCTACATCAATGGAGCTCCCCCGATTTTGCTCCTGATTCATAATGGTGTGAAAGCTGGATGACACCAGTAAGTTATAAACTGATTGTAGCCATAGCTAGGATTATAGGTCAGATTCACCACCTGTACTTACAAAGAGCATCAGGACCTTGCTTTCTCAAATATAAAATCCTTCTCAGTAGTGTTTCTATAAAACTATTTGCAAGAAAAGTTTTGGGGTTTTTTACTTAGTTCAGTGGTTCTCAAACTTTTTGGACTTAAACCACACCTCACTTGACTCAGGGCATCTTTCCATAATTTTTTAGAATTGAGTGGCACTCAATTTCAAAAACTAATTTATAGGTTACAGTGCTTACCTTCTTGCAGAGTGGCCAGATAGTGCGGATGATGGGGATCATCCAGGCAGGGACAAGCCTGAGCCCACACTTATCTGCTTAGTTTATCTGCTTATTTACTAACCTCACCTATCTCCTTATAACCTTCAAAGAATCTGGCAGCACCTCAACGTGCCCCAACACCCTGGTTTAGTTAAACCAGTACAGGAGTAAAGTAAAGTTTAATCAGTATAAGGCAATATTAAGCAAAGGTTCTAGCATCCAGACATGGGATTTGTACTCAATTAACCAAATTCGTTTTAAATCAGTTTGGTTAAACTGATTAAATTTTTCAATATAGGCAGGCCCTCAAGGGGTTACAAAGTGAGTTTAAGAGAGATGGGTCAGTCAGCAAACTACCCTACGGGCATGAACAATAGCAAAGTACAGAAGGTTAAAAGGGAGAGAGGACTTTTACTCTTCAGGAAGTCAAATTTAAACCCCTGTTAGGCAGAAAGCTGCCTTGATTTAGCTTTCAGTTACTAAGGGGTAAGATCAGGCAAATGGACAGTTACCAGAGAGGAGTTAGTGAATCCCTTTGTTTTTTTAACCAGCTGTTCTTCGTTGGTTTGTTTGTCTATACTCTAGATGATTCACCCATGCTCCTGGTCCTAGGCAAGGCTCTGATTCCATAGGCCTTGTGGCCCCACAAATTAGCCCCACCTTCCCAGAGTGCCACTCAGATCCCCTTCCTCTGCCCAGTCTGCTACTCTGTTTTCTGCTCCCTGCCTCATCTGCTGATCTGTTTTATACTTCATTCCCTATCAGCTGCTATGCTGCCTGCCCTCTTCTTGATCTAACATATACAGAGGCTTCCAGTGCAACTTGTAGCATGCGTGTTGCAGGATGGCCACCTCTGTTTTAAAACATGCTTATCTTCATGCACATGTCTAATTCCAGTGATTTCAACTTACATGTTGGAGCACCTAAGCATAGAATTTGCATGAATGCATCCTAGCTGTGTAACTTCTGTGGCTAAGGACAGAAGTTACACATAAACTGGTTTAAGTGATCAGAAACTGGTTTAAACCTATAACAGAACAGAAGCTCAGTGCCTATAATCCAGTTTCAAAATGGCTGAAACTGGTTTAAGAGAAACCTGGTTGAATATAGTATCAGACTTAACTGGTTTAGGTCAAACTGGTTTATGAAACTTCTGTCCAAGACCCCTTCCTGGTTCAAGTTAAATCAGAGTCCCACAGCATGCTGGCTGTCTGCTTCAGAGAACAGGGCTGGCCCCACCCCTCTGTTACCTAGCTGTGGCAGTGAGGGCACTGGCCTCACTGGCCCCCTCCAGGCAAACCCCAGCTGGGATCTGGGGCCAGGGAGGGGGGTTAAACTTACAGTACAGAGCTGCCCTGTTCTGCTGGCTTACTTAGTGCTGACTGTAACTGTGGACTACAAATCCCAAAGGCACCTGGAAGCAGGAAGAGGGAGTGATGACCAACCCTGCAGAGTCCTGCTGGTGTGAGTGTGGACAGCAAATCCCAGAGACCTCAGGGGCAGCAGAAATAGGAAGCAAACACAGCCCATGCTGGCTACATGCCAGAGAGCTGTGCTCTAGCACCCCCTGACTTCTGGCTTTAGCCCCTGCAGGCATGTGGCTGCATTCCCTGAATCACAAGTGAATGTCTGTTCATTTGCTTATTGGTTCAATCTTTGCAGCTTAGAGTAACCTGCAAAGACTGAATCAATTCAGCCTCCAGCTTTTTTGACTATGTACTTATCCTCTGTGTAAGGGCTTACTATGGAACACTATGAGAAGTGTATATTTTCAAGTAAGGTGTTGCATAGCATCTGTTATAGTAAAACAAACAGAAATGTATTTGCTTATAAGTGAAACCTGAATTCAAATGATCCAAACTTCACTTAGATACCATCATCCAGTCACATACTTTTAACTAAATAAAATACTATACAACAAACTTTCTGCCTTTGTCTTGAAGGCTATCTTGATGGGGAAAAGGAAGTATCCATAGGTAACAGGATATTTCAAACAGGGCCTTCTGCTTTAGTCTTTGTATTAATTCCTTGGAGTCTCTGAACTAGAAATAAAGACAAAAAAATCTGAAGTGCTCTATGTTGCTAGCTTTTATGACGATCACTGGAAAACCTAAACCACCTAAAGAAGTTATTCCTTAGATATATGACAACTGAACATGGCATCCAATTCTATTTCTGGAATTTTCAGCTCATCCAATCAGACAAAGGGCTGGAAAGAGTGGAGGCATTCATCAAATTACACAGAGGGTTCCATCTGTTACCTTAAACCTTTGTTATCAAGTGACACAGAAGATATGCTGAAAAACTCTTGCAAACAGTATTAATTTACAGTTTATTTTAAAACATTGTATGTACACTACGATTATTAAGGAAGAAAAAGGAGAAAGAAAAGAAATTTAACAGCTTATTTTGGGATAGATGTATCTAGTACTGGCATGCTGCTAAAAGTCTCTAAGGAGAGGGCTATAACTGAGGAGAAAGTACAGTGCTCTGTTTGGACAGCATGACTAGCTTGCTGATATGATGAAGCTCATTTTGTTCACTTGTTAAAAGTTTTGTTCCTTTCCTAAAGGACTTTCCATACAGCCATGCCAGCCCAGCAGAAGAAAGTCATTTTTTGTGTAGCTGGGTTATTGAGCTTTGCTTGTGCTCTATGCATCGCAGCAGCTATCGGGACTCAATTGTGGATAAAAGGAACAATACTCTGCAAAACTGGAGCCTTGCTCGTCAATGCTACAGGACAAGAACTGGAGAAGTTTATTGGTGAAATTCAGTATGGGCTTTTCTATGGGGAGCGTGTTAGACAATGCGGGCTCGGAGGGAGACCTTTTCAGTTTTCATGTAAGTAACATGAATTATTAATTTGGAATTATTAAATACCTTAATACACTCTATCATGAGAACTAACAGATCTGTATCTGAGTGCATTCCTATTTATTTAAAGGATTTAACAAGTGTGAAACATTCTAAGATTAAATGGGATCATTTCTGAGGTGTTTGTATCCTAATATTTAAACTATTTTACTACCTGTATATCATCATTGACAATTTCATTATAACTGTATTATGTTTTATTATAGCAAATGTCTCTGTCTCCTCACTCTTGTGACAATGTTTTTGGCCTCTAATTCATCTGTTTTATATTGTTATGCAGCTGTCTATGTCGGTTGTGTTATGTTCTGACATGAAACAAATACTATTAAGATAACAGAAATCTTATTAGAAAGCCAGAACATGTCCTCATTTGCTTCTTTTGAGGAACAGCAAAGCAAAGAATTAACAATCCACTGTATAACTGGAAAATTATAGTGGGTTTATGCCAATACATATTTAATTAATTGCCCTGCAACCTGAACTAGGTATCTTGACAGAGAATTTTATGGAGGAGAATTGTTAGATGTGCTTTTGCTTTACATGCAATATTCATAACCTGTTTATCTTCGAGGAGAAGATCAATAAAAAGATCAAGTGAACACAGTTTATATATAGCAACATATTAAATAGATCATAACAGATAGTCATTTGTTATATGTACAGTATCTCACAATATGCCACCTGAAGTTATTATTACAAAATACAATTTGGAAGCAGCCTGCTAAAATAGTACTGGTAAATTGCTTGTATGAGTCATTTGTGGTAAAGTGAGGTTACCAGCTTAGGTTTCACCAATGATTTACTATATACTATTTTTGTGAAGTAGTAGACCAAATTCATTTAGTGTGTTATTAAGCTTTGCCATGTCTAATTAAATTCCATAGCCAGTCTATTTATATATCTGAAAGTTCTCCTCTTTATTACTTTCCCTGCTGTCACAATACGCTGATGTTCTACCCTGCAGGTTACAGTCTGGGATGAATTTTCAGAGCTGTCTACTAAATCCCAAGGAATTAGTTTTCAACTATAGAGGAGATTATTATGAGCTGCAAATGATAAAGCAGATAGCAAGCTAGAGCAATGTGACCAAAACTAGTTCATGTTCATTAAGGTAATGGAGCTGCTAAGCATGACTAAGCTTTCCCTGCAAAAAAGGAGAACAAAGCATAGGATCACATGATCAATTGGTGGGAGGGGAAAGTTTGTCTCCCTAGCAGGTTGGGAATGCAGTGAATGTCACTAATAAATTTTGGCATAAGCTGTAGTTTGTGCAACCCTTACATTGAGTAGAAGTTACTCAAGCAGGTAGCCCCACAGACTTTTAGTGGGATCACTCACATACGGGTTTCTTAACATGAGTCAGGCTGCAAACTGGGCAGTGAGTTTTTAGGCCACTCATCTTGGCTTCATATTGTAAAACTAATTTTCCTTGTCTGGCATGGCAGGCCTAATGGAAAAAAAAGAATCAGTACCAAAATTATCCATCTACCCTATTCTAAATTGCTCACATCTCATCTCTTAGAAATTTCACTCTCTTTACTTGTCTTTCTCTGTGGGTGTAAAAATACATTCCTATTTTAATTGTATATAGGTAGAGTCTAATAATCTACTCATGCTGAACAGTATGAATTTCAACAAGTGCTCTCGATTATGCCAATAGGCTAATCAGTGTGACTAAAGGTATCAGAATATAGCATGTAATGACTTTCACATACAGCAAAAATGTCAGCAGCCCTATATATGGTACTATTCTGCATATCAAATGACCCTATTTTTAGATTCAATTTTAGGAAAAACAGCTTCGTCCCTGAATAAGCTGATTCTACAGATAAAAGCTATTGTTCCACAAGAGATTCTGTGGTTATTACTAAGGTGCACTAACCCAAAATTTCTAATTCCCTAAAAATATTCAAATGAAAAATGCACCAAAAGGTTTTTATGCACCAAAAATGTAACCTGCTTTTTATTGCATGCACAAAATATTTCAAGTGCATAAGTCAAAATCGGAGGGGTGCAATTATAGATCAACCTGTATATAAGTGGAGTGTGGCTTTTATAATTCTTTTGAAGAGAAAAAAGTGGAAGTATAATCAGAACAATTCAGTAATTATTTATTATGTTTATTATGCTAGCTACAGAGCAGCCAAAATTTGGACCCCATCACACTAGGCACTATACAGAGTAGCTGACAGTTTCTTTCTTTGACTTTTGTTTCTAATTTCCTGTTTACCTTCTTATATGGCTTCTTTCACATGTTTAAATAGCCTTAATTTTTTTCACTGATGTTGCTTGGCATCAGTCTTTGGTCTACATAATTTTATATTCACAAAGCTCATAATTCATTTCTTCATGGCTATTGAAAATACTTTATTGGTAGAGTATTGCTAATATTACCCCAGTAAGTTTTATAAAACCAGAGAGGTTTAGAAAGGGAAGGGAGGGTAACAAAAAGATACAAAGAAAGATAATAAATGTGCAGTTAGTAGGGTTGTGATGATAAAGAATAATAATACACCAAAAGATCCTGAAGTGCTTCATAAAGGCATATTATAGAATTGGGCAAATACTGTACCAAATCTTCCACAGATATCTTCTGCGCTGCTTAAATTATTTTTTCTTGCAAACCCTACGCTCTTTTCTTTTTTTGAGCTTTCTGAGAACATTCCTTTGTGACAGAAAAAAATTGATTGGCTGTGCACCACACATGAATTTCAAAGTTGCATTCATGGTAGTTTTACTTTATAACTGCAAATAATTCTCACAGAAGAATATGCATGCACATATAATCAACGAACAGAAACAATGCCCCATGTAGAGTGTCTAATTAATCACAGCTAAGTAACACCACTTGGAATGATTAAAATGGAATTCTGAATGCCCACAATGTACTGGGTGATAATTTCATCCAAGATTATATTTATACATAATATATGTATTTTATATGTGTGTTTGTGTATTATATGTGTTATGTATTTACATATAACATATTCCTGGATGAAATTATCACCCAGTTCACTGTAGACATTCAGAACTCCATTTTAATCATTTCAATATTACATTATATATCTCATATATAGCGTAATGACTAAATCTGAGAAAACTGCAATGTTGCATACATTCCATAAATGAAAAAAAGAGACTTAAATGATAATAATTTACTCAAAGCTAATACGTTTTGTCATCCTCATTTTTCAGATGAAGACAATGTGGTTTTAAGAGAGATAATTTAAGCACATGTTCAAATTTAAGCACATGATTAACTGACTTCCCTCAGAATTTGAGCACTTTTCACAGATCTGTGCTGGATTTAACTGTTTTCCTGACTTGTTCAAGATCATACAAAAAACAGAGTCAGGAATAGAACCTATGCCCCTGTCTCACTGTTTTCTAATTAGACCATTAGTATACAATGCCTTCCATTTACTCTGCAATGTTATTTGAAATGATAAATCCTATTTACATGCACAAGAATATATTGTTGATGCATCCTGACAAGATAATACCAGGAAGTAATAATTGATTCCTGGAGGTTTAAGATCCTGTTGCAAAGTCCTCCTGCAACCAAATAATATCATAAATCATTTTATAAAAACACATATTAGAAAAACCACAGTCACTAAAGCAAGAACTTTCACTGACAGAGGGCAATGAAAGAGTTAATGTTCCCTTTACAACTTACTCTCAGGCCATTTTTCATTTAGTTGGGAGAGCAAATGCAACTTACTTAGTAGAATGCAATTTTTATCTTTAATTAGACTGGATACCTTAACAATATCTGCACTTAACAAAGCATTTCCCATGCAAAGAAACCATGTACTAAGAGACGTCAGTTGATATTCTCCATATTTATAAGCATACACATACACTATAAGCAAATTCTCTCTAAAAGTCATTCAAAATGACCCAGGAAGTAGACCAATTATATGCAATGTATGTGTCCATCATTTAATGCACCGAAGTGCATTGTAACAGCTCCGTGAAGAAAGGGTCTGGAAAATAGGTTAAATGATTTAGTTCTATGTTTGTTCCCATTAAATGGTCCCTGCTGACCACTCTATCTTTTTTAATTGTAAAATGAATTTGCTCTGCCAGCAAACCCCGTTAAACTAGGGGAAGTCTTCTGCTTCATTTACTCTAGCTGATTCTCATCAGTTTCTGGGTCAGCAGTTCATTTTCTAAAGGTCACTGGCATTCATACCTAGCACACAAATTCATTCATTATAATGAAGGCATGTTTTTCTTTCAAGACAACATCGCTGCTGGATTTAATTTTTCCTGATATGTCACCTATAAAATTTTAATGATATATAAAAATGTTAAATGTAGCTGTTAAGGGCTCAAGCCAATACAATTTAGTTGGTTTTTTAGATAAAGAGAATAAAGATTTGTGTTATTAAGTATACAATTTTGTTCTAAAACATTAAATAAAGCTACTAGAATGAAGCTTGAAAAATACTTTTTGTGACAGGATGTACAATATACCTGTTTAAGTGTCCACCCAGACTAAGGGATCTGTTTACCCTAATGTTGGTCTAAAATATTTGGTACATAACAAAATGTATACCACCATTTATGCAAGTACTAGCATTTTTACTACTAGAAAAGGGAATAGGTATTATAAAGAATAGTAAGCAAAGTATGTAAAGGGACTATGCATGAAACTTTGGTGTTTGGCGGTACAGATAGACAATTCTCTAGGTTTACACATATACAAATATCTAATCTGTATATGCAGTTCTAATAAATTTGTATTCAAATTAGACGTGCAGTTCCATCCACATACATATGTACTCACCTTTTTTAAGATTAGACCCTAGGTCATCAGGAATTGGCAGCAACTATCAGATGATGTTTTGGGTAAGAATGAGCTTGCTTCTTCCTGGTGCTGTGGTATTATTAAAAAAGGTTTTTTCATAGATGAACTGGAAGATCTTTAATTAGTCTATGAATAGTTATGTGTTTGAACTGAACTGTGCATCCATGGCTACAGTTAAGTATAAAGTGTCTTGTATTCTTTATGGGTGCTGGAAATATAACACTTTTTATCAAACAGCTATTCAAACAATACTGATCTTATGAGATTTGATTCTGTAGCTGGACATGTTTCATCTCAGTATGAAAGGAACATTGATGAGATAGTCCCTGATGGATGCATGCAAAGGAGATTTGATGGGAAAGCCATAGTTAATAATATACTCCTAGGCTAAGTACAGAGGTTTAAAAAGCCTGAGGCAGAATCGATTCAATCTTTGTAGGTTTTTCTAAACTGTGGAGATTGGACTGATAATGAACTGAGCTGGCATTCAATGTTCCGGTGGCCAAAGCAGACAGAAGCCTGCACTGGCCAATGCAAGGAGCCTGGGCGTACCCACGCGTGCCTCCCATCATGCCAAACACTGCCAAAGGCTGCCAAACCCAGCCAATCAGCAGCCCATGCCTGATTGGCTGGTGGGCACATGCCCCCATCCCCTGCTGTCAGCCTCAGGGAGGGGGGAGAGCCAGCAGACAATCCCTCCCCAACCCTACCCCTCACCAGCCACCCACCTCTCTGAGAGGCAGGGGTGGGAAATGCACCCCCCCAGCCCAGTACCAGCCCCGCCCCCAGTGCCAGGCTAGGGGGTAAATCCCCCCACCTCCGAGAGGCCAGCAGCTGGAAAGGGGGTGGGACTGATGCTTTTGCAGCTTGAGGGCTCAATGGGTTGGGGGGGAACCCCCACAAGGAGGGCTTCCCCTCCATACACACTGTGCCAACCTGGACAGGGGAGTCTGGGGGGATTCATTCCCTTGCTCCCCCATCCCACCGAGCTGACAGGCCCAAGCAGGAAGCCGACTAAGGAGCAGAAGCTTTACTGCCTCAGCTCTGTGACAGCTGGGGGCAGGGCCGGCCCTGCTCCGCCACAGCAAACAGCATAACCCAGAACTGAAAAGCATCCTGGGATGCTGGGGGACTGTGAGGTAACTTGTGTCAGAATGGGATCTGGGACACAAGCTTAACGCACTGATTTAACCTAAATCAGTGAAGTCTGATACTACATCCAACCAAGTTTATCTTAAACTGGGTTTGGCCATTTTGAAAGCAGTTTATGTGCACTGAACTTCTGTTATGTTACAGGTTTGAATGGGTTTTTAACCACTTATACTGGTTTGTGTGCATCTTCTGTCCCTAGCCCTAGGGTGCATCAACACTGGTCAAGAAAAAAGAGGACAGGGCACTTTCGAGACAAACTGGTTCAGAAAGTCATAAGCTTTTGTAAGCCAAACTCTTCTTCATCAGATGCTATAACAAAGAAAGGTCAAGAAAGGTACAGATTTTATGAAATCTTTCAAATAGTTCTGCAAATAGCATTCTTCCCAGAATAGGCTAAAGGGCAGGAGAAAAAGAATTTGAGTTCCTGGACTCATCACAGTCTCAATTGTACTTTTTAGGCAATAGTAAGAAGACAAATGTTATAGTAAAAAAAGCTGGTAGCAAAATTTACAAACATTTGCTTAACCATAATTAATTTGTCTGTCATTTAGTCATTAAGATAAATTGACTTGATGTCACATTACCTGCTTTTTTATATTTACTGCATTGCAGGCTACAAAACTGTTTGCTGGTAAACATTTTACAAGTTAGATTAATTTATGTGAGGCTTCTACTTAGCTCTTTCTCAGCATGTTATAACTGCAGCAAGGCAGTTCTGAGGAGTTATTACCCCCGATTTAATCATGCCCCTGTGGATCAGGAGCAGTTAAGTGCGCTCAATGATTAGTTCTAAAATATCTGTTGTCATCAAACAAGCACAAGTGATTAAAAATTACTCTCTTCTAGTGATTCTGATTCACTATCCACAGTGGCCCATGTAAGTATGCTCATAATTTAAACTAATAGCTAAAACTCAACATATAAGGATATTAAAAATAAATAACTTCTATATACATTAGCTGGTGTCTGGTCACATTGACCCATGTGTTTAGCCAAGTCTCAGCATAGTCTCTAATCCAGTGATTCTGTTCAGACTCGTCCCTACCATGCCTACTCGTCCTCCCAATTGGGTGCTATTGCACTTACAGCTAATTGTCCTCAAAGCATGGGAGGCCTGCTGTAAGAAATCAGATACAGATACAAGGCAGAGTATGTTAATCATTTTTTACAATGATTACAATGATTTTGCAGCCTATTAGATATTACTCAATATCTAATAGGCTGCAAAATAGCAATATACTTCTGACATCTATGGGTCAAAAACACAGTCATAAGAGAATGCCACGTGACCAGGCAATAGACCAATAAAACCACAGTGAATCAGAGCAGAATGAGGCCCAAATAACTTATTCATCTGATTCCTCATTTATTTTAGCATCCTCCCTTTTGTTTTATATTTCCTTTGACTTCCTTAATCCATTCCTCCTTGTTTAGGCTAAGCTGTTTTCAGATAAAAAAATTCCACTAATATTTGTTTTTCTCAATGGTGTAACCCACTCTTGGCACTGACTGGAAGGTGTTGCAGGGGTGGAAAAAACCTGTTGTACTGCAGCTGCACAGTCACACTGGCAGTATGGCAGCAACCAGAAGTCACCACTGCCCCTATGTGTGGCAGCTGCTCTGGGTGCCCAGCCACATTACACCTCTGGTTTTACTTAAGGAAACTCAGGGGAAATATTCTGCTCTTCTAAAATACCCTTGACCTTTGCAAGTACTTGGCTTCAGCAAAATGAAAGTGTCTTCTCTGACATAAACGTAATGCATTTGTACTCCCTTATTGTCATAGTCCATGAATTTAAAGGGATTAAGATAGGTTAAGTATGAAATTCCCTCTCCAATGCAAAACCTTAAAAACAAGGAAATGCCAAGTTATATGAAAGCTCTTAAGTGCCTCTTAACCTAAGTGCCCCCACAAATTTCACAGGCAGTATGAGGCTATACATCTTCACCAGGAAATTTCTTTTGTCTCTATACTGCACACACAACACATTAACCTCACTCGCAGCATAATTTAATCCTAATTGCAACCAAACATCTCTGAGATGTGTGACACCCAACACATATAATCTTTACATATGTGAATGCTGATTGCCTGTTAATATGCTGAGGTGTAACTAAGGATGTTTTTTCCTAAAAAGGTTTAATTAAACTTAACTCTAAATCTAAGCAACAGATGTACTTAAAATCCCCACTGAATTTATTCAAGTGGTATATACACTCACAAGAGCACGATATAGTCCAGTGTGTTAGCTAGCACTGATATACCCTAACTGTGGCAACTACAGGTTGTTTAGATTTCAAAAGTTGTGACAAAAGAGCCACAGATCTTTGCAAAATAATTTTTGCAAAAAATTGCATTTTTCAACCAACTCTACTAAATCACATCTTACTGCAAGTCATTCTGCTGAAGTCAATTAGACTGTTCACTAAGGGATTTACTACCTAACATGAGAATGGCTAACATAATTGATTCCTTAGACTGTAAATCCTCATGGCATCCTTGCGCCTGTCAGTTCAGCGCCTATCAGACTGTGGTTGCTATATAGACAAAAAGTAATCTAGCACCTCCTATAAGTGTAGTGTAGTTTTTAATGACTCTCTAGGTTAAGCTAGAAAGAACATTTTAGGAAGCAATCAAAAGTATATCTAGCTCATCTTGCACTTTCCAGCAGTAACACCATGATTTCATTAGTATACCTAAAGAAATCAATTTCAGACTCAGGGCTTGGACTTCTGAACATTATCAGCTCCAGCAACATCACTGACTATTCCACAGTGCTACTGACTATTCCATCTTGCTAAAGATAACCCTTAGGGTTCATATACTCTTTCTGATGCCTTATTTAACTTCTCATTATGCAATATCAGATTAGCCCCTTAATGGTCCCTGGTCATTGAATGAACTCTTCATCTATTAATACAAGGTAAATGAGTTACCCTACAGTTATCTTGTTTCATGGCTGAATGAGCTGAGTTCCTAAAAATTATTTTCAGGACTAAATCTCTGCTTTGTATACAATGCTGTAAACAAAACTTGTCTCTCTTTGTATCTTCCTTCATACCTATGTCATTTTAAAAGTTTGCCCACATATATTGGGCAAACCAGTCCACATGTAGCTTGTAAGAAATATCAGGTTACAAAATCTTCTCCTTCAGTGTTTATTACGTCTTCCAATTATGTTGGAGATGGGCTCATACCAAAATCTTGAAACTGAACATCGTGGATTTTGTTCTGCAGGGTTTGCAGGTGCAAATTTCCTAACAAGCCCTACCTCTATGAGACTAAAATCCCATATCTGTACTTTTTGGACCTCTGTAATCATTACATTTAGAACTGGATTATATAGGTTACATTTTTTGGTACATAAATGTTTACATTATGTCCTATACTTCTTTCCCTTCAGTTCTTGTAAGCATGCATGCTTCTTCAGTATTTGTAGCCCATGGAACAATTCAGGTTTCTTCACTTATCTTTTCTAATTTATTCTATTTAATTTTATAAAAGATAAGCACATTATATAACCCATGCCCAGGATATGTCTCTTAGCCACTGTAAGTGGAGGGTACACTATGTCGAGTCACAGGTTTCAGTCCCTAAGGGTACTTTTACACATGCTCCAGAGGTTTGACAGAGCCACTCTAATTAAAGCACCACATCTCATGTATCAGTTTCCCTGCACTTCAAAATGGCAGCAGGGGCACTTGAACTAAAGCTCATCTAATGAGTTTTAGTTCAAGTGCCCCTGTCGACATTTTGATGTGCGGGGATGCTGATACACGAGACGCGGGAGACTGCTGGAGCGCGATAATTACTACACTCCAGCAGACATGATTAACTGAATCTGCTCCACCGCACTGCAATTACAGCACATCAGAGCAGGCTCCATGCTCATGTACAGGCACCCTAACGTCCTATGTCCCTCAGACATGGGAAATACCATGGGCCTAATGATCAAGCTAATGTAACTAATTTCTAGTGCAAATGTATAGAACCAGTTTTATCCACAAAACCATCCTCCCTGCACCTTACTTTGTGTAGTCTTCCACACTGCCTCAAGCATCCACAGCTAAGAAGGGACAAGATCCTGATGTGGGAGGAAAGAAATGCACATAATCCCTCAACAAGCTCCATGGAAAAGCTAGTAGGAAGTTTAATTATGATACTATTTCTTATAAACACCCCATTGTGTACATCAATGATAAGAAAGGATTTACAGCTATAGTCTCTTCTCTACTATTAAGGAACAAGAAGGTGAACATTTCAGTCTGCTGATTTAGGGCTGATTTTCTGTATTGAAAAGTTATAGAAGTTCTATCTAAAAATCTAACAAAATGAAGCTGGCTCTTAGGCTGAGTGCTCTTCAAAGTGTAGACATCACACAGGAAAGTTCAGCATTATTTTCTGAGTGCAGGTAAGGCAGTAATTATTAATGCACATAGTTAGATGTGATCAAGAAGGAAAGATGAGGTTTCCCCCACAGCTAGTCTCTCTGTCTTGCCTAGTCTACATTTCTGAATTCTAACTACTGCTTCTGCCTCCAAATACATCTGCAAATCTGCTTATAATCCATGGTTGATTACTTCATTTTCCTTACCTGATATTTCAAAAAAGCATAATTTAAAATGGTTAGCACAGAATAGCATGAAATCCTTGGACTGACTTCTGAAATAATAATTTTGCCAAACTTTAGTTATAATTTATGTTTATTTTCTTTTTAGTTTTTCCAGATCTGCTCAAAATTATACCTGCAAGCATCCACGTTAGTGTCATTCTCTTCTGTACAGTCCTGATTGTCTTTGCTCTGATTGGAACTGGATTCTTCATGTACAATGCATTTGGCAATCCCTATGAAACTCTGCATGGTCCAGTAGGGTTATACCTTTGGAGCTTCATTTCCTGTAAGTACTTTACTATTGTTCATCACGTAAATCTGTCATTTAGTCATATTTTGTCATTTAAGATGAGCAGGCATACAGCTACAACCCTCAGCAGTGTCAAGAGCTCAGAACTGCAAAGCAGAGTTAGGTAGGATGAAATATTCTATGTTGTGGCAGATTTTGCTATTTCAGCATTTGGTTCTGGTCTGATTCAGAATGAAATCATGAAGGTCTTGTTCTCAGCCATAAAAAATGTCACATGTCAAGCTCCCTTGGAGTCATGGACCTTGAGAACCTGGGCTCTTCAGATACCCTCTAAGGCTAAGTACAGACAGTCAAAAAGCCTGAGGCTGAATTTGTTCAGTCTTTCCAGGTTAATTTAAGATGCAAAGATTAAAGTGAAACAGAAATGAACAGATATTTACTTTTGATTCAGGAAATGCTGCCACATGTTTGCTGCAGTGACTCAGGCCAGAAGCCGGGGGAGGGGGTCTAGAGCACAGCTCTCTGGCTGTGTGTTCACTTCCTCTTTCTGCTGTTCCCAAGGTCTCTGGGATTTTCAGTCCAGAATTACAGCAACAGTACTCTGCAGGTTTGCTTATTATTTCCTTTTCCTGCTTCCAGGTGCCTCTGGGATTTGTAGTCCACAGTCATAGCCAGCTGTAAGTTTGAGTGGGAGAAGGGGTGTTTAACCCTCTCCCTTGCCCCAGATGGAGTTTGCCTGGCAGGGGGCAGTCCCCACCCCCTGAAGACTGGGCTGCATCCCCAGCCCAGCTTGCCTTCTTCCCCTCACTTCCTTGTCAGCCAGCCCTCACTGTGAGGGGGACTGTGATTTAACTTGAATTAAGGGTCTGGGACAGAAGTTTCATAAACTGGTTTGACCCAAATCAGTTTAGTCTGATACTACATTCAACCAAGTTTATCTTAAACCAGTTTCAGACATTTTGAAACTGGTTTATATGCACTGAGCTTCTGTTCTGTTACAGGGTTAAACCAATTTCTGATCACTTAAACCGGTTTATGTGTAACTTCTGTTCCTAGCCTAAACATACTGATAGGAAGTCAGACAATTTCTGTTAAAACTCTTCCAGTTTCTAGAGTAACACTGTGGGAAATTGGACCATCTCCACAGAACATTGATTTTTTCCACAGCTCTGTAAATTTTGATGGAAACTTATATTGTAGGCATTTTTTTCCATCAGCTCTCCTGAAAATCTAATATGTATGGAATTCCATTGGCTTTAATCATAGATAAGGCGCCTAGAGATGAACTGGTAGCAATCTGTGATTTTAATAGGCTGTAATAGTGTTAATCCATTCTAAGAGATATTGAGCAAATGTATTGAAAGGTATAGCCAACCTCAGCCTAAGAAATCATGCCAATGTAGGAAAAACATGCAGTTCCTTAAGCATAAAGGTAAGGTGATGGAACTTAAGGTGTCATGTTTCAGAATATACATATGGACTGCTGTGAAGACACAAAATTACAAAAAACAAAATGTTAGCAATATACTAACATTTTCTTCATTCTAAACATACAGATGATGTTTTACAATAGGCATGTGCCCTACAAACAGCTGATTAACATCCACTGCCAAATACTGAGAGCTTGTGCACTGTAATGCCTATGCCCTCTTCCAAAACAGCATCCTTTTGGGAAACACACCCAGAGTCTTGGGGCTTGACTCTCCCACTCACTTCCCACTTCTATTCCCATGCATAATTCCATCTAATTCAGCTGAATTTCACAACTGCAGAAGCATCAAGTCCTGTGCCAATATCTTGTTAGCAAGAACCACAGGCCAGATTCTGATCTCATGTTTACCCGTTTCAGCAAATGGTCTCATTTTTGGTGAAATACCACAAATTTCAGTAGTTATTCCTGTTTATTCCAGATCTTTCTTTTCCCAGGCCCAGTTCAATCTTTGTAAGGAACAGATTAATTACAATACTTTTAAAGACAGGGGTGGGCAATTATTTTGGCTGGCAGGCCACTTAAAAAATCTTGGTGAGCTGTCAAAGGCTGCACACAAAATCTTTCAGAAGATACCATTTTAACAAATTATAGATAAAGAACAAATCATATGTTGTAGTACATGTTTTATTTTTAGTATAGTTTAATTTTATTTCAAAAAATATTTTGCCATGATTTATGGGTTTTTAAAGTAGTATATGTAGAGGCAATTGCATAATAGCTCAAAATAAAGTATATTGTGTAGTAGGGTGGGGAGAGGGTTTGTGCATGTGTGGCAGGGGTGTGGGGTTGTATGCATGCCAAGTCCTGGGAGCCAGGCAGGGGTCAGGGGAAAGGAGAAAGGCATGGGCATGTACAGCAGAGCTTGCTTCAACAGCGTGGTGCAGGCACAGTTCACAACCCCATGCTGCCTGTGGCTGCCCTCACAGTCCTCTACATGGGGCCAAGCCCTGCCCACTCCTGCCCAGGGTAGCCAGCACCATGCTCCCACCTGCTCCCACCCCATACCCCCCCCCCCCGACAGTACCACCCCAGCCCCAACCAACATGCACAGCTTTCTGGTGGGGCTACTCCACCTGCTGCCCAGATACTGCTTGGCTCCCCCCTTTCCCCTTCTTCCTCCCCCCACCACCTCCAGCAGCTCCTCTTCCTGCCTCTGCTGTGCCACTCCAGCTGCCTTCCACCCACCCCTCCACCTGCAGGTGGCTGCTCTTCACACTGGGTAGGCAAAATGGGAGTAGAGCTGGAGCCCCACGTGCTGAGACAGGAGCCACCCAGCTGCAGCTTCCTCCCCTCACCTGGGTGGGCATGTGGTGCCCAGCATACGTCCACATGGCTGCCTCCACTTCCCCACACTACCTGGAAGGGTGCAGCAGGGGCATGAGGAGGAGAAAAAGGAGAAGGAGCTGCTGGAGGCCAAGCAGTACCCAAGCAGCTGCAACAGCAGCCAGAACAGCCCTGCTGGAAGCTGTGTGCACTGGCTGGGGCCAGCACCAGGTGCAGGCAGGGCTTGGCTCCATGCAGAGCACCATGGGGGCAGCCGTGAGCCAGATACAATCAATTGGCAGGCCACACATGACCCATGGGCTGTATTTTGGCCACCCCTGTTTTAAGGGCTGCCTTTGGAAAACATCACCATAAGAAACAAAAAAACCTTTCCACTTCCTCTGCTGCTTGCAAAGGAGAGGATGAGACAAACCGTAAAATTGTTTTTGTTGTTGGTTCCAGAAAGAGAAAATGAACAGTTGCGTTAATGGATGTTGCTCATTAAGGCACTAATCCAGGAAAGTGTTTAAGTACCTACCATCACTTGACAAGGTTCCTTGGGTGAATTTGATATCTTTTATTAGACCAACCCAAATGGTTGGAGAATAGTTATTAAGCAAGCTTTCAGGTTCAAAAACCCTTCGTCAGGCTCAGGAAGCTGCAGCAGTTGGTGTGTGCTCTTCCTGGATGGAATGAAAAGTAAAGAAGCCAGGGGCTGGGCTGGGCTGGGCTGGGGAGTCAGTTGCCAGGCAGATTGTAATGTATCAAAAATCCAATGTCTATGTTTAGTCCCTGATCTCTAGTATCCAGCAGGTTGATGAAATGGAGCTCATAGGCTCGTCTCTGGGATGTGTTGTGTAAATTTCCCTTGAGGATCAGGACTGAGAGATTGGAGAGAGAGTGGCCCTCCTGTGAGAAATGTGCCCCCACCGGTAATTGGGTATTTCTGTCTTTGATGGATTTCCGGTGTGCATTCATTCTGGTGCGCAGCCGTTGTCTGGTCTCTCCTACATATCTTCCATCAGGGCATTTGGTGCATTGGATGAGGTATACTACATTCCTGGAGGTGCAGCTGTAAGATCCTGGGATGCTGATGGCTCTGTTGTGGGGTGTAGTAATAGTGGGGGTGGTGGAGATGTGGGGGCAGGTTTTGCATTTCTTGTCATGGCACGGTCTGGATCCTTTTGGTGTGTTCTGGGGTTGAGGAAGTTTGCTTCTGGTGATGAGGTTGGCGAGGTTCGGTGCTTGTCTGAAGGCTAGGATGGGTGGCTCTGGGAAGATCTTTTTAAGAATAGGGTCTTTTTCTAATATGGGTTGCAATTTTTTGAGGATTTTCCGTACAGGTTCAAGGGATGGGTGATAGGTCATAACCAGCGGTGTGCGATTTGTGGGTGTTTTTCTTCTGTACTGCAGCAGTTCTTCACGTGGTATCCAGGTGGCTCTTTCAAACGTGCGATCTACCTCTCTGGAGGAGTGTCCTTGCTGGGTGAAAGCCTTTTTAAGATTGGTGAGGTGGCAATCCCGGGTGTTCTCTTCAGTACAGATGCGGTGGTATCTGAGGGCTTGGCTGTATATCACTGCTTTTTTGGTGTGTTTCGGGTGATTGCTGGTTCTGTGCATTCCATCCAGGAAGAGCACACACCAACTGCTGCAGCTTCCTGAGCCTGACGAAGGGTTTTTGAACCCAAAAGCTTGCTTAATAACTATTCTCCAACCATTTGGGTTGGTCTAATAAAAGATATCAAATTCACCCAAGGAACCTTGTCTGCCTATATCCTTAGACCAACACGGCTACAACCTAAACCCCTACCATCACTTGAAGCACCTGGACAATTCTGCGGTCTTCAATGCAACTTTAACAGTCTTAAAGATAAGCAAATGTATAGCTCTTATGGGGGATCATTGCTTTACAGCAGATTTAATACCTAGTGGGTGCATTTACACATAAAATTAAGGTGAAGCATACATTCTGGACAAGTTCAAGCCACAGTAAACTGCTCCTGGGGGTAGCATCTACACGTGTGCCCAAGGCAGCAGCAATTTGAACCAGGGCAGAGCAAGCTTAGGCTGGCAGAAGGCATGGAGGAATCAGCCCCAGGCTCCACATGGCAGGGTTGGGCAGCAAAGCGGCTGGCTGGGGCATGAGGGTGCTGACCCTGCAGAGCCATGTGACTGGGTGGCAGACAAGAGTCTGGCCCCTGCCCAGTCAACATCTACACATGCATTTCAGTGCAATTAATTACTCCACTGTAAGATAATACTGTCCCCATCAGTACTATCTTATGGCAGAATTAATTAATTTACTGCACCCTAATACTGGCGCATGTCTAGATAGCAACACTTTACTGCAAAGCTAATTAATCTACTTTGCAATAAAGCACATGTAGATGTACCCAGTGGGAGTGTCTACATGGTCATTAATGTGCTTTTGATAATGCCATTACATTTAGTACTTCCATTGTGAGGTACTAGAAAAAGGTGCATTAGCCTATTTTCATGTGCATTAATGAAAGCACATGGGTTTTTATGTGATGCTTTAATGTGCATTAAAATAAACTAATCTGAATTAAAGCACACATGTAGACATGCCCAGTATGTCTTAATCCAGGATGCAGTTAAAAAAAAAGTCCCACTGATTTCAGTTGGCCATTAGATCAGATCTTTTAAAAAATAAAAGAGAGGCTTGAGTGGAGGGGGGCGAGAAAAGAGCAAGATTAGTGACCAAAAAATAAATAAAACAGCACACACATCATGGAAACATACCGAATATGACATTTTATTTTGATGCACCCTGTACAGATTTGTTGCTATGGAAGTTTCAGAACAGCAATACTTCTTGTTCTCTCTTTCAGGGTCTTGCAGCTGTCTCATCATGATACTATTTTCTTCAGAAGTCAAAATTCATCACCTCTCTGAGAAAATTGCAAATTATAAAGAAGGAAATTTTATATTTAAAACTAACAGCGAACAATTTGCAAATTCATTTTGGATCATCCTAGTTTGCTCCTTAGTGCATTTCCTGAATGTCTTACTAATAAGGCTTGCTGGATTTAATTTTCCTTTTTCAAAATCTAAAGATTCAGAGACAGTAACTGGAGCTGTTGATCTCATGTACTAGAATTAAATGCATTTTTAAACAACATTTCAAGCAACTTTTTTCAGCCTCACCCACATTGACTACCACCAAGTGTATCTGGTTTTGAATGATTAGCTCTAAAGAAGTTAAAGAGAAGAAAAAGATTTGAGATAAATGTCAACACAGCCTATATCATAAATGTACAGAATGTGTGTTACTCATTGAGGTTCCATGGAGTAGTACCTTATCATAAAAGTAGTCCCATTTGTCTCTATGGGATTATTTAAGAAATAAGGTGCTGCTGTATATAGTAAAGACAATCTGGCCTTAGGACATAAATCAAATCAAGAAAAACACAGGCAATCATTTTCAACAGCAGAACAGCATTTGCCTATACGCACGATGGAGGTGGTACACCAGAATGACTGCTACTGTATCAAGACTGAACTAGGAATTCCATTCTCACCAAAGAACAATGGAACAGTGACCACACGCCCCAGTTGCAGACATGGGATGAAAGAGAAAAGAATGGATTGGGCTTTCTTAAATTAACAAATGTAGCTCACAGTCTTGCATACACTACCAAGAATGGTGCTTAGTGCTACAGTAAGCACTTACCCTATAAGGGCCCAATGCTGTAACTACTAACATTTGAATCTTATGTTACATTGTTTATAATGTTTTGGTTTGAAGTTACTAAGTATTGTTTTGCGTTTTCTATTTTATAATGAGCAAGTTCAGCAGTAAAGTCGTACCCATGTAAAATACTGAGTGTCTTCATTTCCCTTTGAAATCAACCATAATTAGAGGGCTCAGCATCTTGCCATACAAGGTCATAATGAGTATCTTTTTTAGACTGCATATCACATATACATCATAAAACCCAGTTTCTTTATTTTCTTATACCAGAGAGAGCACAAAAAGCAACAGCTGAAGAATCATTCCCTTCCAAGCTTTGTAGGCTTTAAAAAAAGTGTCTGTGCAGCACCTCCACCTATTGAAAGAGACAAATGGCCTCATCTTCATGACCTGGCACTCTGCCTTTATATAGGTTTCCCTTGATTTATGCGGGTTCGATTTATACAAATTCACTCTTATGCGATGACCCTATTTATACCTGAAATTCGTTATATGAGAGGTAAACTCACTGTTATGCAATCAGCATAGGCACGCTCCTCCCTCCCCCAAGCAGGTAAGTTTGTGAGGGGAGGGGAAAGGGCTATGGGTGGAGAGGAGGGGTGAGGAGAGGGGAAAGGGCCGTGGGGCCAGGGCCCCACTCACCACAGCCCCTGCTGCAGTTGGTCTGGGAGTGGCCGATGCCAGTGGCTTGCAGCTGCTCAGCTGCACCATGCCCTGAACCCCCCAGGGCTCTGCTTCCCCCGGGACACTGTGCCCTGAACCCCCAGCATGACGTAGCCCAGTGGGTGCAAATAGGTGGCATCCTGGGGCCGGTGGCAGCACCAGTCTCTTCCCAGTGCTCAGGGTGGGCTGCAGCAATGGGAGGGGGGCTGCTGCCACCCCAAAATTCACCACTGCTCCCCACAACCTGCCCTCTCAGTGCCGCTGCCCAGCGCCGGGAAGAGTCTGGTGTCACCATCAGCCCCAGCCTGTAGCAGCCGCCAGCCCCAGCCTGCTCTCGTCCCACTGCAGGCTGCTGCCTGCCCCTGCTGCAGCCCTGGGAGTGGCAGGCACTGCCTGATTGCAGCCGCTGGGTTGTGCCATGCCAGGGGATTCAGGGCATGATGCAGCCCAGCAGCTGCAGGCAGCTGACATCAGCTGTTCCTGTGGCTGCTTCAGCAAGGGCTGTGGTGAGTGGGGAGAAGCAGAGCAGTGGGGTGAGTGGGGAGAAGTGGGCTGAGTGGGCCTGCCGCCCACCCTGAGCACCATAAAAGAGCCTGGTGCCGCCCCTGCTGCAGCCCTGGAAATGGCAGACACCACCTGGTTGCAGCCACTGGGCTACATTGCGCCCCTCTCCCCGCCCCTTCCCTAGTCCCAGCCTCACTCCCTCCCTCCCTTACCACTATGGGAACGCATCCCTATGTTTCATTATAAACTGGGTTCACTTTATGCGATTTCAATTTATGCGCTGTTCCCTGGGAATGCATCTACCACATAAATCGAAGGAAACCTGGGCAAGTAAGTGCTCAGTAGGTAAAGACTATTGCCATCTGCATCCATTAGTAGAGAAGTCTTATTTGGCAGTGTTTAACACCCAAGGCATAAATTATTGAGGGATGTGAATGGTTAAATGATTAATCATTTAACTGATTGGCTCAGTGATAACCAGTTCTAGCTTACTGGTTATTGTTTAGCCTGGGGCTGGGCAGTTCAGGAGGGAATTGGGGGCTGTGGGGGAGGAAGAGAAGGGAAGCCCTGCAGTGCCCCAACAAGAACTGGAAGGCACTAGGGCAGGAGAGAATTGGAGAGGCGGGGAATTAATACCTAATAGCTAGGCTATGAGGAAGAAGGCAGGAGTGAGGGGGAGGGAGAGGCGGTGGGGACAGAGAGAGAGGGGCAGGGTTGCCTGCTCCCTTCCTCACAGCACACCAGCAGCTGCACTAGGCTGGTAAAGGCCCTCGCTGGCTGCTGCCTGCCTCTCCCCTCCCTCCTGCACTGCTGCAGCTGGCCCCGCAAAGCCATACACTGGTGGCTGCAGCCCCTCATTGCTGTTGCCCCCCAGCTTCCTGGGCTGTGATGCCTGCCTGGTGGGGATGCATTGGCCTCTGACTCCCTATGCTGCTCAGGGCAGGTGGGTTCAGCCCCTCCTCCACAGCAGGGTGGGACAGGGGCTCAGCACCTCTCTTCCCCACCTCACCCTCTCACCCCCACTTTATAGAGCCACAGGCTGGATCCCAGAGCTGCTGTGCCCATCCCCGGGTTCATTTAACCTGTCGTCATTACATTAGGTTAAATGAATATTTATTTAATCAGTATTTACATTCCTAAAATTATTACACAACTTGTAAAGCACTGGGGTTTTCATCCAGGGGACTTCCCATATTGCTGTCAAATACTTTTTAAAAAAGGGGGAGGGGGAAGAAAAAAAAGACTTTTGTTAAAACTGGAGAAATCAGACCAGGAAAATCCTGTGGCAGAAGTTCTCAGATAGAATCTAGGTATGTTATTTTGTTTCCTTAACTTCCAAAACCTTTAGGGAAGAGCAGAGATAATTTGGCAGATGTACCTAAAAGATACGCTGCAACTCAAACAGACCTTGACGAAGAAATCATTTGGTAAGGATCTCTGGCATATATTAGGCAGGAAGGTCAGACTTCTGGCCTTAAAATCTATTAAAACTATTAAAGTCATAAAGCTATTTACCTAGCCATAGATATAGGCAAACAGCCTTATTATTTATTTATAAGCATATATGCATATGCATGTTAAAATTTATATTCCAAGCTCAAGCACTCACAAATTAAGGAATGCCTGAATTAAGGTCTGAGGCATACTGTTTTAATTACTTAGTCACATAATAGGTTTTTTCCATAAGACCCTTGCCTCATTCAGTGCACAGCATAGATGGTGCATGGTTAATGAATAGCAATTCAATATTTCACTTCTTCCTCTTCATTCAATGTGTGGTCTTGTGTCTTCTACACTACACATTATTCAAGCCTGTTCAGAAGACAGAATTATTACTTGCTATCATGAGGTGTTCTCTGGCACTCATAACTATAGTATCTCTGTGCTTCAGAGATTAATTAATTTATTTTCATAACACTGCTATGCATGAAAAAGTTATTATCATCCCATTTTATAGATAAGGAACTGAGTTACAAAAGTCAAAAGTATCCACTATTTTGGGTGCCTTATTTTTTAGTATACTTGGCATTAAATGTTTCTCTCTTATTCAACGTGCAGTCCCTATTAACTTCAGGTTCAGCTATGAATACTCAGCCCATCTTAAACTTATGCCACATACAGGCATTCAGTTTCTCCTGGGAGACTTGCTGCTTTCCCAGGAGAAACCAAAAAAGTACAAATGTTCAGGCTTTTTCTCCCAGGATAAAAATGACCACTCCAGGAGGGAAATAACCTGGGAACCACCAGGGTTAAATCACTCCCAGGATAATTTCTCCTTGGAAAGCAAATGTCTGTATATGCCATGGCTTCTCTCAGAAGAGAACATGGTCCTCCATCTTCTACCCCTCTCCATTGCCCCCCTCCCCTCCCCCAGGAAACAGTATGTCACTTGCTGGACCCTGCTGCTCCAAAATACTCCCCCTTCACAATCCCCACATTGTGCTGCAGGGAAACACAGGCTGACCATGGGCAGTTTGGGTCAGCCAAATCAGAGCTGCTTCCAGGCAGACCAAAGAAGCTTGCAAGGCATACTGAGATCCCCCTCCCCTCCCCCAGCTATTTAGAGTCAGCACTGCAAGCTCTCCATTCTTCAGGGACTCAGCATTTCAATGTCTGTACATGTGGCTCTAGGTAAGTTTCTCTACCTGGAGAGCAAACCTTAGAGAATTTTCCCAGGTTATTTGAATGTGTGTATGCAGCCTTAGACCTATAGGTCTCAAGTTGCACACAAAGCAAATGAGAAGCACAAAAATGAGTGACTAGCTTTGATAAAGTTTGGTTTAAGTGATTTCCCCAACATCATACTGGAATGTTCTGACAGTCAGGGATTGGATTCCTTTGTCTCAGGCAACATTCAACTTCCGTAACCACGAAGCCATCCTTTCTCTTCCTGTAAAATCCTTCCTTATTCACTAAACACTTTTCACCTTCTGCAACAAATGTGGCAGGGATCCTACAGACTAGTTCCACTTACAATTACTCCCAAAAGCTACATTAAAAGAATATTAAGGTTGCAAAGTCAAACCTTCAAAAGTTAGGTAACAGTAGTGTTGAGGTTATGTTGCCATGATGGTTCAGGAGATATGCGAGACAAGAATTCTTATAAGAGCTTTTACTAGGACTAATTGTGTGGTTGGTATAGACACAGGCAAGCTTTCAGGTCTCACAGTACTAGTTAGGGGCTGTTATTCTAAATAGGACAGCTAACCTATAAGATGGAGCACTGAACTATATGGCTGCACTATTTAAGCTGCATGGCCCTCTGATTCTTGCATCTTGATAGCTGGCAGTGCTCTGTATTTCAGGGCCAATCAAAACTGAAAGAACTCAGAATTTTTCAGGGGTGCTGAGCATCTCACAGAATTGAATTCATAAAAGACTGCCCAGTCATCTTATCTATCAAAGTCTCCATTCCTAAATTGTTCCAAAAATCCTTTCTGCCTATTTCCCACAGTTTTCTCTTCAGCCACCATAAATTTAAACTATTACGTTTTAAAATGGTTACATTACACCAAACCAAAGACTTTTGCAGTATGTGAGTTTGAACTGTGGCCATTTTAATCTTTGTGATTTTTTTTAATCTCAAATAATTTCATCCTGAAGCTCCATTTGAAAAAATGTGTTTAATGAGAGTAAACTGTGCTGGGAAGACAGCAGACAATTTAACCTACAGATTTTTTTACAGGTACCGTCTCTACAGTGGCACCAAGAGTCCCATGAGACGAGAGGGCAGAAATAGAAAATAAAATCTGTAACCTATCTTTTTGCCGGAGAAGGGAGAGAAATTAATTTTATTATTTATACAAACATATAGGGAAGAAGTCTTGGACCTATGGAAGTCAGTAATAGAATTCACGGTGACTTCAGCAGAGTCAGCATTTCACCCATAGTTTCTGTCCTAAAAAAGTTTCAGTTTTAACTAGACAAAGGGTGGAATGAAAAACAGAGGCTATAATTACAATACTTCTGTGGTACTGTTGAAAATGCCACCAAAAAGCATACTTCACCAACCCACTCTTCTTCCACATGTACCAAAGCTAGGATTGAGGCAGTAAAGTCTCCCTGAGGGCACCTTTGCTGCTCTGAAGTTCTTCTATCATGTGCTTTAGAGCACCAATAGCAGATTCACCCAGGGTGGCTTCATTGCCTCATTTTCAGTTTAGGCAGATGCAGAGCAGGAGCAGACAAAGTTTGATTCTCAGCAGTGCTCTCAAAAAAAGGCACTACAGAAGCAATACTGACATACCCAGGAAAGAGAAGGCACTTGCCCAAGATTGCGCAGAAGATCAGTGGTAGAGGCTGGGACAGAATATTGCATTGTCGGTGCCTAGTCTAGAGCCCTATCCATCAGACCATACTGCTTCCCCGAACTGTATCACATAAGCCTGGATACTAATAAGGTAAAACACACTGTAGTGTGCCACACCAAAAAAAAAAAACCCAACAAAACAAAACTCCTTCTGATATGGATATACACTCAGCAAACATATAAACTGTAAATAATTTTAATTTAATATTATTAATGAGGAAATAGGGTAAATGAATTTAAAATCCATTTTATTCTAGTTATTTTGATGTTATGAAGATTATCTACTTTACAGTTTTGTTACAGCTTCTTTTAAATTTTGATGTAATGAATTAAAAGTGCTAATAATTAGGGCTGTGCAAAACAGCATCATTTCGGTTCGACTTCCATTTCACTGTTTCAAAGGAACAGTGTTTCATTTTGCTGTTTCAAAGCACTGTTCCATTTTGTTTCATCAAAATTGTTTTGCTGATTCAATGCATTTCGCTGTTTCACGTAGGCTATAATGGGGAATCACAAAAATGCCGATAACGTTGTCATTTCTTGCCTGATTCAGATGAAAATTGCAAGGATGGTAGCCCCTTCTGAGGGTGTGACGCCTGACAATTTTTAAGGAGCTAGGTGTAGGGTTTTTTGTGAAACTACACCTCAAACTGTTCAAAGCAAAACTCGGATCACTTGCTGGCAGTGGGGACCCACTGTCATCCCGCATGCAGATCTGGGGGCCTGTGCCCCCAGGAGGAGTCTGACATAGCCCCACAGCCATCCCAGGGGGTACAGGCCCCCGGACATGCGCGCAGGATGACATCAGGCTGCTGCTGCTGCCTAGGGCAGTGCCAGCACTGGGTTCTTCCTGGCACTCGGCACAGGCTGGGCCAGGCAGACTCATGCTGGTGCTGGCCCTAGCCAGCAGCAGCAGCATGCTGTCATCCCACATCATCAGGGGGCCTGCACAGCTGGGGAAGGGCTGGGGGAAGTGATCAGAGAGCTAGAGGAAAGATCAGGGAGCTGAAGAATTGAACCAGGAACTGGGGGAATGTTCAAGGATGTGAACACTCCCCCAGCTCCTGGTTCAATTCCTCAGCTCCCTGCTCAATCCTCCAGCTCTCTGATCATTCCCCCAGTTCTTCCTGGGGGCACGGGCCCCTGGATCTGCATGCTGGGTTTCATCAGGCTGCTGCCACAGGCTGGGGCCAGCGGCAGCACCGCAGTCTTCCCAACGCGCAGCGCAGGCTGCACCAAGCAGCTGCCACTGCCCTCAACCTGCAGCAGCAGCCTGGCAAAACCCCGCACGCAGATTGGGGGTCCATGCCCCTGGGAAGAGTGGGGAAATGATCAGAGAGCTGGGGGAAGAAATCAGAGAGCTGCAGAATCAAACTGAGGGCTGGGGAATCAAACCAGGAGCTAGATGCCAATGTCAGAGCAGTCCTACCCCGCTCTAGGGCAGTTGTTTCCCCCTCTGCCCCCTCCCTCTCCTTAGTTTCTGTTTAGCTGCAAGCAAAGCCCCGATTTGAAACTTGAAATGTTTCAAAACGTTTCGAGTGCCCTCGTTTCATTTCAAAGCCTTTCATTTCATTTCAATTTCGCTGTTTCAAGCTCGAAATGCATCAAAACAGCTTCGAAATGAAACACCCATTGAAATTTTGCACAGTCCTACTAATATGGTTTATTTTGTACACATTTTCTCCGAGAGATCTTTGTATTACGTAACTCTATTGGATTCCACATTTTCAAAATAAAGAACAAAAAAAATCTTTTAGTAAAGAGGAAAAATATTTTCAAGACTACTAAATGGCTCCAAACAAAATATCCCTGTGACTGAGATGCCAACACATTTTCAAACAAAAAATAATTTCTTAACAAAAAGTTTGCCCCAAGAATCACCTCCTTCTGAATCACAATTATAAGGTCAATGTCATGCCCTTTTTTATTCATATATCACCCCATCACAATCACAGTACATACTTACTTGGAAAATATCCACGAAATTTAAATATCTGAAAGCAAAGAGAAGAGTAACATCATATAACTAGCTCTGTCTCTGAACCACAAGCTACCAGTTCGTAGTTTTCAATTTGGAAAACTGTGCTATGAAACTTCTATAATTGCTAATTTCATTATTCGGGAGACTGGCAAAATTGCATAATAGGGAGGAAAAAATAAGATAGTTAAAGTAGACTTCTCCAGAATCACATTTCCCCACCAGAGTATAAATATAAAAAGTTTGTGTGTTGGGAAAGAGGTTTTATGTCTGTAACAGGGTCATTCCCAGGGGTGGCTGGGAAGCCCCTGGAGTCACTTCAGCCCTTACCCACTCCAGTCTCTGTGGGAAGTCACCCCTTCATTCACCCACCATACCTTGATATATTTGCTTTATATAAAGGAGATTGTCCCAAGGCTTCTCCAGTCTGCTCTCATTCTAATGACCAGCAGGTATCTGTGGTCATTACCATATGGGTTAATTGCATGACTCCATCCATCCCTACACCACACCTCATGCCTCATAGGTGTCATCACTCAGCTATTCATTCCACATACTCAGCCACTCTCTGGCTCCTGTACTCCCTGCTGAGCCCCTTTCTTTCTGGGTTTCTGCACTCCCTGCTGGGCGCCTAGGGCCCTCCTCCAACCCCTTAGTCCTTTCCCATGTCTAAATGGAGAATGACCAAACGCCAGTCCAATGTAAAACATGAGGGTAAACTATGCTCGGAGTGTGAGGGAGCCATGATGAGCGCGTGATTAAATAGCCTCACCAAATCAGGGGCTACATGAGGCACGTGACCGCATGGCCGGCAGTCACAGCCTCCTGACTGAAAGTCAGCAGATACACGGGGCACATTTTGATTGGTTACGGAGCTTATAAAAAGGGGCAGAACACAGGCACAAGGGGGATCCACGTGCCAGTTTGGAGAGGCCTGATCACCCTTTCCAGGATCCTGCGTCCTCGATACCCTCCCCCTTGGACGCCCCACCACTTGAACGTATCACTCGACGGTACCACTCGAACG
>NW_005843175.1:0-17756 GCF_000455745.1 Alligator sinensis
GGTTGGGTCAGGGCTGTGCTTGATGTGGGCAGTGGTGGTGCTGTGAGACGTGCTATGGGGTGGACTATGACCACCCCAGAATTCATAGATTCATAGATTCATAGATGTTAGAGTCGGAAGGGACCTCAATAGATCATCAGCCTGAGTAATGAATTAATACTCTATTAAAAAGGTAAAATTAAACAGGGTAATTTTATGTCTGGGTTGTGTCCTGGAGACATACAGTTTATTTATTACTCTATTCTTGATTAGATGCCAGTGTATTTGCTGGAGGAAAAACTGTAAGCTGTGGAATCAAAGAACAAAAATTTAAAAGGTAATGTAGCATTAGTGTAGTCCTAGATCTGACCACCCCGAACTTTAATAAAATTATGCTATAGATCTACCAAACTTTATAGCTGTCCTTGTAGGTTTTTCCCATTGCTCTGGGAAGTTAGCCAAATTCTCTTCTGCTGTAACTCTATTCAAGACTAATGACAGCCCACTGAGTCTTTGGTGTGATTTTTCCTAAAGAGCAGATTGTTCTGGACAATAGTGTGGAACTCATATTCATGAACATTCATTTTTAAATATGAATTTACTTAAACTGTGTTTACAACCTCCTGTGTGTTTCATCAACAGCTGTTTCCCCCACAGAAAGCCTGTGGAAAGTGAACAGCAAATATTTGAAATTGTAATTATAGCAAATATTTTACAAACAATCCATACACTGTAATACTTTTGTTTAAATACCTTATGAAGCCAGGGCCCCTGGCATAGATTCATTTTATAGCAGTATGGGATCTGATTCTGTTGCTCTGTGGGATCAGGCCAATGCTCAGGATCTCAATATTGCGCTGACAGGAGGGCGTGGTGTACAATTGCACATGCACACACTCAAAAATCAATTAGGTGCATACACACACACACACTAGGCACATGCACCCACACACTACCAACTCAGGCACACACACACATCCAAAATTACCAGCGTAGACACACACACACCTATCACCAATTCAAGCACTATACACACCAAAAGTTAGACAAAAATCAGTTGTCAATACCTGAACACCCAATACACATACACAGATCACTAATGCATTTATCACACACACAATGACATATATGTATATTCACCAGCTCACACACAAACCACTCACCTACATATACACATAGGTGAGTTCCTAACTTGGGTGGTGTGGTGTGTATGTGTGTGCTTAAGGTATTTGGGATACCTAGGGTGCTTGGTGACTATGAGAGGGGGAATCAAGGGTTAAAGATCTCCAGAAGGAGTGGAAGGAGGGAGATGGATGAGGGTTAAAATGAGACAGTGAAAGTGCCACGAGTAAAAGTTGCTGGGGTCAGGATTAGAACCAGCAGACTGGAGGGGAACTGGGGTTACTTAAAGTCAAGTGGCTTTAGGGTTACTCGAGGTCACTGGTGCAAGGGGAAAAGCCCAGGGGCAAGGAGGAGACATCCAGGAAAGAGAGAGAGGGAGACAGCTGGGAGCTTGGGGCTGGAAACTGAGGCAGACAGCTGGGAGATCAGGGGGCAGATAAACGGTGGCAAGGGGGAAACAGTCAGAAAACAGACAAAAATCCAACTCGGGGTTTCAAAATAACAGGTTTATTAAACTGACAACACCCTACACAGCCCCATTAAGTTATTGGTTCCCACACAGGCACACATACACACAAGTACTCACAATGGTAGAAGGAGAAAGAGACTCAGTGGAAGGGTTGGAGTTTCAGGGCAGCTAGGATCTGGAACTAACTTCCAAGGGAAGTGGTGCTAGCTCTTACCTTGGGGGTCTTTAAGAGGAGGCTTGACAATTACCTAGCTGGGGTCATATGAGCCCAGTATTCTCTCCTTCCCAGGGCAGGGGGTCAGACTTGATGATCTACTTAGGCCCCTTCCAACCCTACATCTATGAATCTATGAGTCTAGGGAGGGAAGAGTAACAGAGTCCAAGTCCTTGGTTGAAGAGAGGGTGGGAGTGATAGCTACGTATCCAGGCTGGAAGGGGGTCCTCAATGGCCAGTCAGGATCTTTGTCCAGCAGGTGTTATCCAGAGGAGGGGTCACCGGCAGGGCCTCTGGGTTGATAGGCAGCATGACATGGAGCAGGTCTGGTCCAGGTGAAGATGGCATCCCCACTGGGTCTGTCTTCACTGCCCCCTTTTATAGGGGCAGACCTTCTGTGACCCCAGTGGCAGGGGGCCTACCCAGGCAAGGGGCAGAACCTGGTGCCCTGAGCATGTGCATTCCAGGTCAGGACATGCAGTTTCAGGTGTCTGTAATGGTGGCTTGGGGGGGATCTGCAGCAGTCTTTGTCTTTCAAATCTTGAGCCAGGGAGGGTTAATGCAGGGTGATGGTTGGGTCATGGAGTTGATGGTTCAGTCATTCAGAGGAAGCTATTTTTAGACCTACTGCCAATGTCTCTCAGGCACCCTCATTCATCCCCATTCATTCAGGAACAAAGTTACATAGGAGGGGTAGGTATGAGTCACACAGTTACAACAGCGTTACAATAGGGTATGCCTGGGCAGGGGACACAAGATAGAGACTTGAAAGACGAAATGGAAACTTGACATGACTTATGCTAACTTACATATGTAGGCCTAAATCATATAGTACCAGTAAAACAGTAATATAGAACAGTAAAAATCAATATAAACATAATAATTATACAATATAAAATAGTGGATATCCATAACAGGGCACTTATTTGAAAAGGAGGAGGAAAAAAACAAAACAAATACAACTTGCTACCAAAATAAAATTCTGAAGTTTATCCTATGTCTTATAAGGCTCACTTATACTGATCTATAGGGAATAGAGAGGGAGAGAAAAAGTCAGAAATGTTTGGAGAAGGAGAGGGAATGTATTTTTAAATAGATAAAAAAAGAACAATTGGGGGTTTTGCTACAATTCCTGATCCTAACAATCATGCATGGCAGGAGTTGTGATTTTGAGATTAGGAATAAGATCCCAATAGCACCATTACTACTTGCCAGTACAGGGGGAGCCCAGAGTTGGGCACTCTCTGTACCAGTAAGTTGAAGGCTGGTTATCTGTATCCAGAGCCAACAATTAGCTGATTGTTGGCTATGCCAGACAGTTCCAGGTCCAATTGAAGACCTAGGGCTGTCCAGGGACTGGAGATTGTCAGCTAATTGTTGGCCCCAGTCCCCAGAGAGTCCCAGGTCCTGTTCATCTGGGGCTATCAGGACAGACAGTTGGCTGATTGTCTTCCCCCAGCTCAGACAGTCCTAGGTTTGAGACCCAAGGCCAACTGATTGCCAAAGCCCAGTACTGGGCAGCCCTGCCAGGGCTGCCTGACATGTTGGAGCAGAAGCTCTGCTTCCCTGTGTCAGGCAGCCTGTCCAGAGCTTTCTGGCACAGGGTTTAAAGTCCCTGATGCAAGAAGCCCTTCAGCTTTCTATCCTGTCTGTCTCTGGCTGAGCTTCTAATCAGCTGATTGTTGGCTTCCAGCCATACATTAAATTTAAGGTGCCATACAATCCAACCATAAAAATATTCTACATTACATATGAAATATTTTTAGGACCTATTCCCCATTTTATGGCATCTTAAATTGGGTTCATGTGTAATTTATGCCATGAATAAAACATTAATAGTGGCATAAATGGAACATGTTAAGGGGGCCCAGGATAGCAAGAAAGCATTTTAGGAAAGTTTTGTTGTTGAGGCTCAAAAGAGCTATATACTATCTCCATCTCAGCTTTTGTCTACTGGGTGCATCCCCGATGGAAGTCTCATTTAACAAATAGTGATAGTGCTAAAATATCAAAAAATATCACCATGGAGGATGCAGAGGACTGATATGGTTGCTGTTGTAATTTATACACTGGAATAATTGTTTCACAGGCAAGGAAGTGGTGTGAATTCCATCTCTTCAGTCGCTGCAGTTCAGGACCTAAAAGTATGTTTCTACTGTCTTTGGTAATGGAAATATGGGTTTTCATTTTTTGTGCCTATGCTATGGGTGCAATATACCAGGAAAGCTGTGTCTTTCTTCCTGGAGAAAAACTTCCAGGGACTCTAAAGAATCCCATTGCCTTGCTTGAAACAGGGAAATTGCAAAATTAGGGCTATCCAACTTCAAAGCAGCCAAGGGCCACATGGCCTATGGGCCTCACCAGCTAGAGAGACACTCCGGGGGCTGCACCAGAGAAAACCACCCCTCAGGCTGTGTACACTCTGTCAATGCAACGCCCCACTGGTACACTGTTTACCCATGACCCCCACTGCTGCACTGTGCACCCTTGACCATCCCCCTACCACTGGACTGCATGCCCACACCCCCAACATTACACTGTGTGCCCACTATATCCAGCCCCCATCACATCTCACTGTTGCACTGCCTGCCTTCAACCCCTGACCTTGAGAAGCTGCTGCTGCTCCTGCACTGTGTCCCAGGCTCACTCTTAACTCCTGCTGCTGCTGCAGTACTCCACCCCCTGGGGCAGAGGCAAAGAGCATGGAGGTGGAGCACAGAAACAGGACCTAGGCAAGAGCCTGGCAGATGCAATGTAACCCCTCCCAGGGTTCATGTAGCCTGTGCGCCATCTGTTGGAGCACCGGAAGCAAGATTATGAGGGAAATTAAATCTTGGGAAAAGGTATGTGAGCAACAAACCAGTTTGGGGTGGCCACCTCATAGCATGTATGCCGCAAGGGGTGCACACAGGTACTTTGAATGTCACAAACCAGATGGAGCAGGGAGAAGAACAATTAATCAGGCAGGCAGAAGACAGTAGAAAAAGAGATGGGGTTGGAAAAGGGTATTAGTGACATGCCTGCCAAAAGGTTTAGTTTCCTCTGGCTTGGTTTATCGTACAATCTTCTTATTCTGGGTTTTCCTCAGTAGCCTTGCCTGCTATCTAAATTACTTATTGGATTATCAGATAAAAATGGCTGTCTAGAATGTACACTGGGATATAAGTAAACACTAATGTCTAAATAATGCCTTGTGGGTTGTATTATGCTGGCACAGTTACTTTTTATTATTAAGATATAATATAAATCCACTGTTAGACTCTGATTAGTGTTCTGGATTAAAGCTGTATACTCTAATCAATAAATGAGCATCAGTGATTATGGTTTCATAAAAATTCACTTAGAATCGTTATCGCAGATTTTCTATCCATATCAGTTTTAGGCACTTTGATATTTACATTTGAAAGGTATTTTTCCTTTGTATAAAAACAACAAGTTAACTATAAATAACAAAATGACAATGGTGAAAAATTCAAGCTCTTTTTTGTCTCCAAAAACATCAGTTATTTTAATCACAGCTGTTCTTTTAAAAATTGTTTGTTTGTAAGCAAAGACAGACAGTTTAGAATATAAAACCCATATTTGCTTTCATATTTTGAGACTTATACAAAATGGAATGCATCACTATTATAAACAAATGCCGTCAATGAAAAGTCAGACTTAGTCTCACCTGAACCAGTTTAGCTATATCTTCCTGTGTCCTTCAAGCTCCCAGGTGATCCTGATTGGCCGGTCATCAGGTAGAATGGCATCAGTTAGCAAAAGCTCAACTGAAGAGATATGAGACAGGAGAAAGTTTTTTTCTCCTGTGTTTGGTCCTGAAGGGAGAGGGTAATATGCCAGAAGGAATCTTGACATGTCCATGAAATAAGGATCTAGATAGTAGAAATGGTTACAGGAGAAAAGTCTGGAGAGTTATTATTCTATACGTGTGCAAGATGAAAGGGAGCCCAAGGATAGGTAAAAGATCTTTTAGTTTTGTTTACTTTGTAACTGTTATTTAAGTTCATCATCTGTGTCTTATCAAAGGTGCAGGGGGGTTCAGCTGTCTAGTAGTGCCTTCCTAGTGAGGAGGGAGAATTGCTCTAAATAGAAGGAGTGATAATGAATATGCTACATGGGAAAACAGAATAGAAGGTCTGCTGGGAGAGAGAGAGCAAGATTTTCAAACAAAACCAGGTTTTGTCTGAAGAGTAGGTCAGTGCACCACTCTTCAGGCTGCTTTGGCTTGGCATGCTGATGCCTGGGTAATTCAATACCCCTGGAAAAATTGGTAGGAGCAATTACTTTTTTTCGAGGGTCAAGTTACCTTTTATATCTACTCTGTGAAATTAAGCATTTGATGCTTATGCATGAATTAGCCTCTCTCATCAGCATGAATCAATATCCCTATTATAATTATATTGCTTTCTTTCTAAAAACAGTTATTGCTTGCAAGTGTTGGGAATGAGTATGAAGGGGAAAATTTTGAAGGAAACTGTTTGGTTCAGGAAAAAAATGGTTCTGATGCCTTGGGCTTGATTCAAAGCACAAGAAATGTAACAGAAAGAATCCTAGTGACTTAAACATGACTATCAAAGGATCTGTGATGGGCTTATAAAAAAACTGGTAACAGTCAGTGGTATTGTATAAAGCCCTGATTCTGTGAACACAGTTGTGTGGATAAACCTCAGTTTTTGTCTTAACTCTTAAGGAGTAGTTAAGGAAATGTTGCTTTGTGAAGAAATTCCTAGTCCAATTTAATTCAAGGCTAAAAATAAAACCTGTCTTAATGCATGTGCACTCACACATGCACAATATGTTTTGAGGTATTAATGGAATGTCTTACATGGTTTTTAAAGAAAATTGTTTTACTAATATGGCACGTGCAGTCTATACAGAGAAGTAGCACTAAGCTGAGTTTTTAAAGGCCTTATGTTAATATGAATTGTGGTATTTGGTACGAATGTATTTCTTTTATGTTATAGTGCGGCCAGGACTGTAAAACATGGTAATAATTTTTTAGGTGCTATTCCCTAAATAATGATTTCATACCTGGGAAGGGATCAAAACCTAAATGGTGAGAGAAGTAATCACTGAGAATTAGCATCTGACCTAGGTATTTTAATGGTTAATTAAATAGACCCTTGTGAGTATAGTTCAAGGCTCATCAGGGTCTGGAAGAACCTGGCTCATAAATTTACATAACTGAAAAGGTGTAAATAACCTCCTGGTCATAATTAGATCAGAAAAGACTGCTAGTCTGGTAAATAGATACATGCTTGTTGAGGCAGGAAGTTATAGGAATAATATGGACTCCCCAAGAATCCAACGGCCAGATAAGGATACTTAAACCTTGTCGTGGGAGCAAGTCTTTCATTTCCCTGGGCTAGGGACGGACTTTAGACCCTCAGCCAGTAGGCTAAGTATTCTGGCAGACTGGAGAAGTTGAAGGAAGAAAGTTCAGAGGCAGCAGTTGAGTTCTAACCTGCTTCCAACATTTCCCTTTGTTTGTATCTCTATATCTGAGTATATGATTACTGATTTCTTATGACTACTGTTGGGGGGGTGGGTGTGTGTGTGTGTGTGTGTGTGTCTGTGTGTGTGTGTGTGGCCAACTGCGCATGTGCCACCAAGAGGGTGTATGCCGATTGGCTACGAGGACCTGGAATGTTATGGACAGAGGGAGTGAGGATGGAGCTGCCATGCCACCCTCCACCCCCCTCCTCAAACAGCTGGTGGGAAAAGGGGAGGAAGGGAGGGGGTGAGGGAAGCGGGCAGGGGGGGTCCAGTGGCAGAGCCCCCCTGCCACTTCCATGCCCCCCCTTGCTGCTGCTGCCACCTGGCCCTGACAACAGCTGGCAGAGGAGGAGGTGGTGGGTAGAGGGAGAGGGGAGGCAGAGGGGGTGGTGTTGCCTGTCTCCAGGTGTCAGCAGCTGCCACTGGGTGCAAGCTCCCCTCCCCCTGTTCTTGGGCTCCAGCAGCAGGGGCTGGAGGCAGGGAGTGGGGGGTGGCACTCTGTCCCGGCCCCCACCATTATGAATGATGGGCAATTTGCTAATATATATATATATATATATATATATGAGTCCTATTCTTACAACTGACCATAAATAACTTAAAGCAGTAAATAAGTTCAGAGCAATTGATCATGGAGGCAGACCTGTTCTATAGAAGTCAAAGGCAGGGATCTACCATTTTAGAGCACAGGTCTGGGCAAAGGTTTGGATCTTCTAGCTGGCAAAATCTCTTCTGCAAGGAGCTGGGAAGACCTGGGTGAGGAAGGTAAAGCTGAGGTACCTTGAGCTAAGAATTCAGCCACTTGGAACATTTTAAATCTATTCTTGGTGGGCAAGCAGCAGATAGCAGAGTGGGGTTTGGAACTAAAGGACACCCACATAGGTGTGTGAACATCCCACAAGTTTGTCTCAAAGGTGCATCTGACCAAATCCAAGGCCACAGTGTGTCATGACTTGTGTGGCCTCTCCTGAATTCTGAACACCTTTGAACAGGAGGGTCACATATGTTGTTCCTTCCTTAGGGGAGGGAACAGCATTTTCTTCTTACTATCATAATGGCTTTAATTATAGTAAGAAATTCCTTAAAGGGGTCAAGATCCAATATTCTAGATCTAGTCCCTCCTTGCTATTCTGTTATAACACACTTGCACCTGTGTATGCTCTATGTTTTCAAATACTAGAGATTGGTAACTATGTATTAATTTTGTTTCAGGGAAAGGTGAGCATGGAAAGCCATACCCTCTCACAGAAGAAGACCATGATGATTCTGCTTATAGGGAGAATGGTTTCAACATATTTGTTAGCAACAACATAGCCCTGGAACGATCCCTGCCAGATATTCGTCATCCTAAGTATGTAAACTATATTTGATGGTCTGTTTCATTTAGTGTATTTATCCATTTTCTTGGTACAGTAAAATTTCTCTTATCTGGCATGGGTGTGGAATGGGGGGGCGCCAGGTACTAAAAAATGCTGGTTACCTGAGGCCAGTGGTTTTCAGCCAGACAGCCCCAGCCTCTGTCTGGCTGGCTGGCCAGAAATTCTGGTTAATAGAGTGTTCCAGTTACTCAAATGCCAGATAACAGGGATTCTACTGTAATTGCCTCTCAGCCTAATAGGCAAACTCAGTACAAAGTTATGATGCCAGGTGGTGAATGTGTTTTGTTTAGGTAGACCATATCTAGATTTGTGACGGCAGTACAGTGGTTGGCATGTTTGGGGCCTTGCTTATTTTTTTAGAACGTTTTGATTTTGTTTTCAAGGGACTTGGTCAGTATGTGTTTGTTGTGTGCTTTTTAGTATTAAAAGCAAACAAAAACCTTGAGGTTCAAAAAAATGAGCCATTAGTAAAATTGAACTAATACATCCTCAGTGATATCAGTGGCAACAGTAAATCCACAGATTTTTAACCTCTGAGAGCCTTAAAAGGAATTTAATACATTTTATGGCATTAGGCTAGATAATGTAACACTACTTGTATTAATTTTATTTGGGGAAAAAAAGCAAATGGTGCTCTCATGGCTGTATATTAATCTCCATGTGCCAGGATTGATCTGTATAGGATGTATGCAAAGAACAACTTAAATTGAATGCTGTTTAAATATTTTATCAAAAAGTGTTTGCCTTGTGGCTGGCCAAATTATCCCCCACAGGTTGTCTGAAATTATCTACAGTAGTTTGCATTGGCCAAGAATATTTCCAGTAAAATAGAGTTTTAATGCATAATTGCTCAGCATCAAAATTATGTTAAACAGTATTGTTGGCATGATAAATATAGCAAACTACAGTAAAATATTTGTTATCTACATTTAAGCAACTGGAAATTCTATTAACCAGAATTTCTGGCCAGTCAGTCAGACATGGGGGAGGGGGCATGAGTGACTGGTGCCTCCTGAATCTGGGAGGGGACCTGCAGAAGCCACCAATGGTGGCAGCCCTGTTGGGGGGCTCCAGCTCTACTGACAGCATCAGTGTTGGCTGTCAGGGGTGTCCCAGCTGCCTGTGGAGGGTTCGGGATTGAGAGTATGATTGGGGTAGAAAGGTAAGAAAGGTTTATTGACTTAACAAAAACACAACCATGTATAGTAACAAGACAAACAATGACAGGCAAGAATAATTCACGTCAGCAACTTGTTGGCAGTCCCCTCTGATGCCTGATGTACAACAAGTTTCTCTTTTTTCACAAAGCTCAGCGAAGTCAGGCATCCCTGATCAGTGCTGTCCGAGAGGTACAGGGAAGGACCCTGGTATTCAGTTCTTGGGCTCCTTGAGATCCACAGGCTTGCTCATCCAGGTCAATGGCTAACTAACCTTTTCACAGAGCTGTATCTTCCTTCAGAATAATTTCTGGATGTTTTAGCCCATTTTTAGCTTCTGAATGGTACTGATAACTTACAGCCACTCAGGTTCTTTTTACTTTAAATGCCCTTAGACTGACCAATAGCAGTACAAGTCTTGCATTCCTTTTGATATAGTTAATTTTAACTATCCCACAGGGCCTTACTACTTCAAGGCTTTGCTAAATTTACTAGGCCTTACTTTATACAAGGCCTTACTACATCTTAAACTTTAATTAGGCTTTTAGCAACAACATATAGCTTAATATTTAAACAAATACAGAAAAACACTTGGTCTAATCTTCATAGAGCCTTCAGCAAGCACCTTTACCACACAGACATAATTTTCAGCTGTCACATGGTGGGGGCACATGCACCCCCTACCAGTTGCCTGTGTGGGGGAAGGGAGGACGATTGCATGTGGTGACTGCACTCCACATTATCTGAGAACCTCTGCCAGGTTATTTCAGATAACTGGAATTTTTACATAACTGGCAACCCCCTTATCCTGGGGATACTGGATAACAAAGATTTTACTGTACTTTTCCGCAACAGCATATTTTAACTTGTCTTGGTATGCAAATTTGCCAGTATATATGCTGGTAACTTGTGTTTTCTACCCATTGCTAGCTACATGGGCCATGACATCTCTCAGGATCTCCAAGAAGCAAGGAATTGTCAGAAATGACTTATTAGAAACAAGTGGACCTATAGTGACTGCACTTTCTAGTAACTTTCACCCTGACGTTCTCATTTGCAACAAGAAATGCAAAAATCTAGAACTCTTGGTTCCAAAATGATACCTTAAATTAGACCAACTGAGAAATTGCAAAAAGAAAATCTTTTTCTGCAAGCTTTCAGGCTCAGGGCAAGTTCAAGATGGTAAAAAGTCCCCATATGTAGGAAATAAAATTCATTTTTGCACAGAGGAAGCAGAAGCTGGAAAACTGTCCCTCTGGGTCTATGAGAGTCTGTTTGTGAGCTTGCTCAATTTCTCAGTTGGACTAATGAAAGGAATCATTTTGGAACCAAGAGTTCTAGATTTTTGCATTTCTTTTTGTCTCAGACCAGCATAGCTACCACATACATCATTTGCAACACACATTCTTTAGGTGCCTATATTATCCTTGTGTTCTGATTTGAATATTGTAGGAATCTGGTTTATTGTAGCTTGGTATGATTTATGGGATGTAATAACATCTATTTGACTCAATTTGAAAAAGCATTCTGTTTGCTTGATTTGGGTTGCATAATATTTTATTAACACATACATCATCCTTGGGAAAACTTGTGCTTCATATTCTCTAAAAGTGACAAAGGTTTTCTAGTGGTAGTACTGGTGTAGTAAGGCACAGCTGAGTCAGGGTGAGAGAATTAGGCCCTTTAGCTCTAATGGCTACCACTCTTCACTATAGGCTTGATTTCCTGTTTGCTATTGTATGTGATGATTTTTTTTTTTTCCATTGTTTTCAGTGTAACTTGGAGCAGGCCCTAAATGTTTTGTTTACCGTTTGCGTCCTAGATGGTAACTCAACTAGGTTAGTCAGTTCTAACCTATTTGTTTTACAACTCTGTACCATTTATATTTCACCTACATGAAATTACATGTATTATATACAGTATAGAAGATCATAATATAAGCAGTCTTGAGTGGGTTGTGTGCTAATTTTTAAGAATTTTAAAAATTTCATTTAAATCTTAAGAATATATATATGTCCCCTTGAAAAGAATGTTAATTTATTGGAAGAGAATTTTGTATAAATATGCTTGTTTTCTAATAATAGGCTTTCATTTTTGCAAAATACAACTGCATTTCTTGGAAGAATTTGGGTAAATTTAAGCTCAACTTACAGTACATTAGCCTGTGACAGGCTAGGTGGTAGTGATTTAGCCCAGGGGTTTTGAAAGGGTAAAAGATGATTGGAGGGCTTGGATTCCCTTTCCTCTCCAATCGGGCCCCAGAGACTCGCCCTCCATGTCCCCTGATTGGCCCTTTGGGTCACCTGGAGGGGGTTAAAAGGGGCAGCATAGCTGACTCTGAGGAGACCAGCGAGGGACCACAAGGAAGGAGTTTCAAAGCTGAGCCAGCAGGGCAGGAGCAGTTGCCCCAGAAGAACCTGAAGGAGTGGGACCTGCAGGCAGCAGTTGGACCCTCAGCAGCGCGGCGTGCAGCCGGCAGGAGAGGCTCCCTGCTGGGCTCCAGGATCACCTATGAGAGGCTGCGGCAAGCAGGAGAGGCTCCCCAGATCCAGCAAGGATCTGAACAGTGATCTGAGAGGTTCTGCCCAGTTTCCAGCTTCTGCAGCAAGAGGCCAGGCAGCTGTATGTGAGGCAGGGGCAACTGGAAAGTCAAGACCCCTAGCAGCTCAGAGTGGTAGTAACACTGGTGTCTGTGTGGTAGCGGTTCTGCCTACTGCATCGGAGATCTGAGTTCAAGTCCTAGCTAGGATAAATTGGGGTGAGTGAAGCAACACAGAGAAGTTCTTGTTGCAGTGGAAAGGGGTCATTGTGTTTTTCCTCTTTTCTCTCCCTCCAGGTACCTATGTCCTATATGTCTTGTTATTTGACGTTTTGTATTTTGTGCCTTTTATATTTTGCTAACCAGTATTGTTTGTTCTGCTGTTTGTGTTTTATATTTTGTTAACCCTGTATTTTGTCAACTGGATGAATATGTCTGTCTAACCTTTATTGAATTCTGCCCCCCTGGGGTGTTGTAGTGTCCCCTATACCCCCTGGCTTATACCTGTTATGTTCCCACCACTGTTCTCTCATTAAAAGGTATATGGTTAAGTTCCTATTGGTGATCTGGCTCTGCTCTATAGGGGGAGGAGGGTCTCTACACTTTCCACAGTGCTTGTACACCTGCTCTGATCCCTTCAATTGGAGAGGGGGTACATCTTGGAGTACCGGGATTACAAGCCTATGGTTATGCCAAGTCAGGCACAGTTTTATTGGTAGAATAGATCCTGTATGGTGAATATGGGAAAAGATCAATTAGGTGTCTTGTTTATATAGGGAAATGTTTATTGTATAATCATATTTAGAAAGGTATAATGCTGTAACTCCTTGTGTGGAGAGTCCTACTAGGAAGGGGAAAGTGCCTCAGTTCAGTGTATATTGGGTCTTGGTTCTTTGACCGAGGCTGCAAAAGGTATACAGCATTTTTGTTTAATAGCTTTCAGTTTTAAAGGTGAAATTATAAGTACTCAACATATTAACAGTTCAGTAAACAGAGCCAGAGACCCAGATTGTATATTGGAGTCTTGTTCTGTCAGTGGTGCAGTCATTTGAATGAGTCTTTTGATGTTTCTGAAAACTTCATTAGAATGTGTCCTCTAATTCCTATTGGTTAGACTAATAATTCAGTGGAACCTATGTAGCAGAGTACTATTATTATTATACTTGGCAGCACCAGTCAAAGACAAGGACTGTACTCTGCTACATATTATGTAATTGCAAAATAAGACAGCAGTCCCTACCCCAGTATCTTGTGCTTTTTGTGAAAGATGAGTAAATGCTCAGACATGATACTACAAGAAAGGTGTAAACCAACTCATGAAAGTACAGAAAAAACAACAAAAACTATCACAGGTCTGGAAAACATAACCTTTGAAGAAAGACAAAGATTTGGATGTGTTTATACTGTAAAGAAGATTCAGGAGAGACTCAAGTTTTCAAATATATAAACAGTTCCTACAGTGATGAAGGTAATACACTGGTCTCTCTGTTCCCTGGGGATAAGACACTAAGTAATGGCTTACATGAAAACAAAGGGTATTTTAGGTTGGATGCTTGAAAACTTTCTAGTTGTAAGGAAAGATGTGCAAATATAGGTTACTTACAAAGTTTTGTGGTTAAGGTGTTTAAGAACAGGTTCAACAAATTTGTCAGGAATGATTCAAGGCAGGATCAACTGTTTAATTAACTAGATCAGTAGTGCCAAACCTTTTCACCTCAGAGGCCAAATGAGCAGTGTCAGGTTAGTCTATGGACCCAATCAGGCATGCAGTTGTGGTCTGGAGCAGGCCTGACCAAGCCATGCGGGACCCAGACCTGATCCAGCCACATGGGGCCTGGAAATTTGATGATGGAGCAGTTGCAGTGTTAATTGCTATCGCTCCCCAACCATCAAATTTTGGACCTGTGAGGAGCAATGTGGACCAGGTGACATGACTCCAATGGCCAGATCTGGGGAAAGGGACTTTTTGAGGTCCTTTAGAGGCCTATTTTCTATGATTTCGCTTAAAAAGAAGGGGGAGGGAGTGAGCATTGGCTACAAGTGAGAGGAAGGGAGGGGCAGTATAAGAGAACAGTGAGATGGTATTGGTCAACATGACGAGTGATTTCAGGTGACAAAACTTTTGCTGACAACTTTTGTAGGCAAGGGAGAGTGTCAAGACTTGGAAGATGGCAATGAAGCTTATTAAGGCATCCAAATTCCTCAAACATGAACTACTTATCTGAAGTTTGGATCTTCTTTCCTATAATTGGGCTAGAACTGAACTTCCAAACCAATCTTGCTTCCCTTTCAGTATACTCGGTATCATTATATTTTCAGAGTTCAGTGTGGGGTCAATGTGTAATAAAGATCAATCAAGATAGAAAGGACCATAGTAAAAGAACCTAGATCAAATACAATAACATTGTATTCACTTTCATGGTTTCAGCAGAGTGTCTGCAAAAAGTACGCAGAACAGTAATTTGTCATTTAGTTCACTACCCATGAACACTATACTTAAGGTTAAGAAGCACTTATTGTAGCCTCTTTCACTGCTTCCCCCTAAATCCTGTTTCGGCTAATAATGGCTGTTCTTGTCCTTACTTAAATGTAACTTATCTTCCTTGATTTTAAAGTCTAAGGTAAATGGCTTGACCATTTCTGAAGCATGAAAAACCACAAATAATAAACTAGTCCACTCTTTCTAATCAAATGTATTATTTTCTTTCTCTGAGTCTTGTAAAACTGGGATAAGTCTAAAACAATTTAGCTCAAATTTTCAAAATAGCATTTTTCCTGAAGGAAAAAACTGGATAAGCTTATAGCAAGATGGTTGAGTATTTCTTAAGTTATAAAGATTTAAAAGTCTGTGCATCCAGAAACAAATAGATATTTTTCTGGGAATCTTTGACTTTAAACCATTTATAACTTCCATGTTCTCTCCTCCTGGATGACTGTAATGTACCCAGTGTCAGGGTATAAACACATTTCAGAAAATTGAATGCAGATCGCTCTCTAAAGGCACTAAAATGTTTAAGTGTTTTAACAACCTCAGGGGAAATACAGCAGTTAAATCAGTTGTACAATGGAAGGTTAACAGCTTCTTTTATATGTTTCTATTCCATGCTACAAGTCTTCCATGTTTTCTGTTTCCCTTATAATTCCTGTTGGATAGCTTGTTGTTAGGGTTTGTCCCTTTATTTTTTCTACTCTTTCTGCATAGCCTCTTTTATCTATAATCTCTACCACATAATCTATGACTTGTAGAGGCTCTGTTCCAAATTTGAACCTTCAAATTGCTCTCTGTCTCACTGAACTATATCTTCCTCTTAGGCTAAAGCGATCTCCTTCTCAGTCATTGAATAAAAACACGTTAACCTTGCTTTTCATTAGTTTTTTTTTTTTTTTTTTTTTTTTTTACTTTTAACAGAGAAAACTGAAATAAAAAAGAAACTGTTCTGTAACGGCACAAAGCTATTTTAGAGGTTTACCTTTATGTTTGAGAAATATATATTTTGGGAACTATATGGTTCCCAACATTATATATAAATTTTTTTTCTGCAGTAACATTAGCTTGACCATGTGCATTTAGTTTTCTACCCTTGTTTTCAGTGTTGTATGTGATTAAATAGAAAGTGTTATATGTTTATCACTTAAGTGTTGTTTGCAGACCTGAAGGGGAATGATTAATAAGACTGCTCATAGATTTTGAAAAAGATACTAAGTTCCATTCAGAAGTGATTTGAACACTTGGGGCACTTTTACACATGCTCCTGGGGGCAGTGTGGCCCTTTTTAATTAGAGCGACTCTGAGAGCCGCTCTAATTAAATGCCACCACATGTCATGTATTAGCATTTCCATGCTTAAAAATGGCAGCATGGGTGCTTGAACTAAAAGTCATTTGAGCTTTAGTTCAAGCACCCCCCGCACCATTTTTAAGCTCATAGATGCTGATACACGAGACGCAGGAGGTTGCTGGAGTGCAGTAATTGCCACACTTCAACAGACTTGATTAATCTTCTATTTTTCTATCCAATAAGCTGCTTATTGGATAGAGAAAAGGAAGCAATATATGAGATGACCCTCTGAGAACCCAGCCATATGCATTAATAAAGTTAAATGTGCAAGGGTTTGCATAATTAGACCACTTCTGTGTAATTGTGACTTATGCATTTTCTCCAATTTAGAGGAAAATGAAATCTCTACAGCGAAAATTTTGAGACTATTGAGATGAGTGTATAAAGGAGAATGTAGGCTAAGTAAAAGTGGTTTATTTTATTTATTTATTTATTTTTTTAATCTTCATCTCTTAAATTCAGTGAAACTTATCAGGGCTTGGCACTTTAAGAATTGCCATGGGAAATTTGTATATACACATTAAGGTTAATAAATAACGATAAAGATTAGTAATAAAAGTAATGAGTCTCAGAACCAAATTGGTTGGCTTATTGATGACATAGATGCTAATAGCTTAATGTAGCTCTAAGTCCCCCTCTGTGTGTTATATTTGTAATCCCTGGTGCGCAGTGCTAACCGTGGCCGTGTCTGATTGGTTGGGACCTGGGGTGCCAGGTAGCTTTACCCCCTGCTCAGCTCACCTAAGAGTAGCCAAGAGCTTCCTGAGAGGAGAGGCTCCCTTTACAATGGAAAGACCTTGCAGACTCGGAAATAACTAATTACAGAATTTAATTATATACTGGAAATAACTGCTATATGCAAGTCAAACTATTGATATTATTCAATGTTCAAAGTCTCTATTTACAATGAACAGGGATGAGTACATACAAAATAACAGTTGATAACTATTTATACTTGGGGAATGATCAAATTAATTAATACAAAGCTAATAACTTATTCACTAGGTTAAATGTTCATTGTACTAAATTCCTAATTAATTATTTGCAACTAATAGCCAGTCACCCTGACTTGTACCCAAGAATAGAGGGAGGGGCAGTCCCTCACTCCTCTCATAACATGCTTGTGGGCTCCAGCTGCCTCAGACTATCCCACACAGGCCCAGGCATCTCGCAGTCTGCAGGGGCTATTTCTACTCCAGACCCCTGCAAAACACAAATTCTTTCCCACACACCTCCGTGAACTCTTCCCTGCTTGTGCACGGCCTCTCCAAGCCCAAAGAGCAACTACATAGTTAAGTCCACAGAGGGAAAGCAAACTGCTGCTGCAAACAAGGCAGTACCTCTGGGCTGGCTTCCCGCTTTAAGCACTCTGCCACACTGAGGCTTCCCCTCAGGTTGTGCTTTCCTGGGTCTTAGCCCACTCAGGTGTCCTGAGACCTTTCCCTAGCTAATGACTCTTTACACCTAGCTCCATCCAGTCTCACCACAATCCTCTCTCTGACCACTCACATGGGGTGGGGGCTTAATCACACACTTACTGACCCCCCCCCCCCCCACACCC
>NW_005843175.1:17766-28123 GCF_000455745.1 Alligator sinensis
CCCAGCGGGGCATTGCCTTCCTACTCTGTAGGAGCTTCCCAGGGCTATGTCCCCACCTTAAGGAATTTCTACAGCTTACTCATGAACTCCTTGTGCTCGTCCTAGAGGTCTGCTCTCTTGCTTGATCCTTTACATGCTCAACTGGTCTCTGACATATCCATGAAGAGTCCAGCAGGCAACCGTGGTGTGGGACCACACTGCGGGCTCTTCCCAGCCCTTTTCACATAATACACGTGTGTGTGTCTCTCTCTCTCTCTCCCTCTCTCTCCACCCCGGGACAGGCAAATGCTCCAGTTTCAAGGGGAGCCACCCAGCCAATCTCTGGGCAGGAATGTTCGCGGGCTTCCTAACTGCTTTTCAAATCTTGCATCTCCTTGCTGGGGATAATACTGAACTACAAGTATGATGTCCCTATTGGGAAAATCTCCCTCAATCTCCCTCTGCGCTCAGGTAGAGCCCAATGTAGGACATGACTTGGAAAGTAAGTAGAGCTGTGCAAAACAGCACTGTTTCATTTCAACTTCTGTTTTGTTATTTTGAAGGGACAGTGTTTCATTTTGACTTTTTGTTTCATTTCAAAGCACTGTTCCATTTCATTTCATCGAAACTGTTTTGATGTTTTGCCCAGAGGTTATATTAGCTATAATGAGAAGTGGGGAAATGTGTAACCTCTGTAAGAATATGTATTTTTTCCAAGAGAGAAATCAATTAAATCATTTTATAATTTAAAATATTTTAAAATTAGTTGGAAAAATTAATCCTTAGAGTACTACATTTCTCAATCTCAAATCAAATATTTGATTTATATTTCTTAAAGCTAGAATGTGTTTATGCTGTTTATAACAGTGCAGTTTATACTATTTATCTAGCACTGTTAACAGGAGTTATTTTCTGAAAATCTGCTTCAAACCTATAATTCCTTATTGAATGAGAGAACGTCTTGGGCATCCAGCCTTTATTGTTTAAGGAATTAAATTTACTAACTCCCAAATTAATTCTCCCCATTTAAATGATGATAACCCTAATAATTTTAAGATACCAGAAATTTTCCCCACATAGGATCCACTAGAATACTAGGCCATGATCAAATCGCCTCTAAATCTTCTCTTGAGTAAATTAGGAATATTTGTGTGTGAATTCTACATCAAGTTTCTAGACCTCAAATTATTTATGGTCTTGCTAAAGGTGTTATACTTTTATTGTTCTAGTTCATATTTCTCTGTTTACTAATGCAAAAGATCACTTTTGCTCCCTTAGCCACATGAGCTTTGTGGTGCTCATGTTCAGTTGGTTAATCATGATCACTGTAGCAGGAAAAAAAAACCCAAAACAGAAAACTGTGCTTTAAATTTCACTTGATGTGTTCCTGCGTCAAGCCCACACATGCCCAGGAGAGGCAGCACTTTAGTTACCCCTCGCTCGCCTGACATCTGTATAGATCGTGTGCTTTAGTGGGGTTTTTCTGGTGTTTTTATCTAATAGCTGATTGAATCGGCTTTAGCTAACAGTGCCAAAAAGCCCAGCTGAAGCGCCCGATCTATACAGATACTTCATCCTGGCTCTGCAGCAATGTGTTGCTTCTGGTCAAGCATGGGATTTTTTTTTTTTTTTTAACATCTGCAAGGAGGCAATAATTGCTAAATCCAGATTTGAACCCCAGTTTTCTAAAACACAGGCTTAACTTTTTTTTTTTAATGAGCTACATGTTTTGTTCCTAGTTTAATGAGCTTGTATTTTTCGTTGATAAAAATGCATGTTAGTATCAGTAATACAATGCAGATTCTTCAGGTTATAGACAAATGTATGTTTGTCCTGGTTTGAAGGAATTGATGCTGAGCACACAGCAGCTGTTATACTGTAACGACTTCTTACTTCTACATAAAGCTACAGTGACACACTGGATAGCAAAACCATACCAGTTTTAACTCTTTGTCATCCAAAGTCAAATCTGGGATTATTTCGCTCACTCAGATTGATATTGGCTCATACACACAGAACAGCTGCTACATGCAAAGTATCAGTCTTTCATCCCTTTGAGTCCGCTCCAAATGTATGTTTCTTCATACCGTCAGACTCTCCATAGAGAGTGTAAAGCTGTTGCAGTCTTTCTGTAGGCAATACATGAAGTTTTGCTTAAAAGTAAATAAATGAACAGTTTTTAAAATATCATGAATGGTTTCTGCTTGATGGAAAGTTTCATTTTAGCAGAGGGTAAAGAATAATTTTCTTCAGCTGTTCCTCACCCTGCCACCATGTTTGCTAGGCCTGTGCAAAGACAGTTCCTCAACCTGCCACCATGTTTGCTAGGCCTGTGCAAAGTGGCTAGTGTTCGCTTCAGATTTGGATTCAGTCAATTTGGGGACAGTGATTTGATCTGGTTATTCAAATCACTGTCCTGAATCGATTCGGCCGAATCTGATTTGGAGATTTGGCCATGGCCGATTTTTGGCTGAATCTCTGAATCGGACAGGCCTCATTTCCTGCCCACTCTCTCAGCCCCATCAATGGCTGCCCCACCTGGCCCCAGCTCTTGGCTTAAAAAAAAAAAAGCACTGGTGGGGGGGGGGTGATCCCTACTGCCCCCCACTTCCCTGTGCTGTATGAGAGGACAAACCCTCAGAAGCTCTGATGGCTGCTGTAGCAGCTGGTGTGTGGAGGCTTTTTTTTTCTTTTTTTAAAGAACCGGGAGCTGGGGCCAGGCGGGACAGCCATGGGGGGACTGGGAAACCAGGCTGGGGTCAGGGGGTGCTCAGAAGGACCGGGAAAGCAGGCAGGAGATGAGGCTTGGTGGGGGTTTCCCCCAGCTTCAAGTTGATTCAGACCTTTTTTGGGGGGGGTCTCCTGCTCCTGATTAGATTCAGATTTGGCTGCTGAATGGGGCTGAATCTCCTCCTAACGAATCAGCACCTGAAGCTTCACACAGCCATAAAGTTTGCCTTCCCCTCCATTAGACTCAGTGGAATTTAGTACTCCTTATTGCCTCTGGACAATGCAAAGAGTCATCATCACTAGCTTTACTCCCCCATGCGGGGGAGGGGAAAGAATGTGGCTGGGAATGGGAGAAAAGACAAATTTATGAGATTAGTCCCACTGGCATCAGTGGGAGATACCAGCTAAGTTAGAGGAGCAGTTGTTTTTGCTTGTCTTAAGGGGAAAAATCATTTTATGCACTGGCTTCTGGACAGATACTGTTATGAAAAATAACAGCAGGAAGGACCATTTATCTTGAATCTTTTCTGAAGCAGTTTGTATTATTCACAGGGAGGGCAGAGGAAACCATATGTCTGCATTCGAAGATAAGTGTAATTTTGATTCTAGAGTATGGGGGCATATGAGGGATGGGCAAACTATGATGCAGGTATCCTAGGAAATAGTGGGGTGATGTCTACATGAGACATTTACTGTGTAGTGGGCTACTTAGCTGCACAGTAAGCATCTTGGCATATACATATACAGTCCTATTAAGCTAGAGTAACTCCAGCTAAATACCCCAGTATTTCATAGATTCTAGGGTCGGAAGGAACCTCAGGGGGCCATCTAGTCCGACCCCCTGCCCCTGGCAGACAAGAAAAAGGGTCACCAAACCTGGGGTCATGTGAGCCCACCCAGGTGCCTGTCCAGTCTCCTCTTGGAGACCCGCAAGGATGGGGCAAGCACCACCTTCTTTGGAAGCTCATTTCAGATCCAGGCAACCCTAACAGCGAAGAACTTTTTTTTTCTAATGTCCAGTCTAAACCTTTTCTCCAGTAGCTTATGGTCATTGTTCCTTGTTGTTCCAGGGATGCCCTGGTAAACAGCTCATCTCCAACTTCATGTTGCTCTCCCCTTATGAATTTGTATGGCACCACAAGGTCCCCTCTTAGCCATCTCTTGGAGAGGCTAAAGAGGTTAAGATTCCTTAGCCTTTCCTCGTAGGGCCTTCCCTGCAGGCCTGTAATCAGATGAGTGGCTCTGCTTTAGACACTCTCCAGGTTGTCTGCATCCAGCTTAAATTGCAGTGTCAAGAACTGGACACAGTACTCCAGCTGTAGCCTGAGCAGTGCTGCATAGAGAAGGAGAGTCGCTTCCCTGGACCCATTTATGAAGCACCTACAGATGCATTACAAGGTGTGATTGGTTCTGCCGGCTACTTCATCACATTTACAAGTACTATCCTGCTGCGGTGTAAAAAACTCCACAACAGTGCATGTGTAGATGCTGCCCAGCTGACTGGAGCACAAGAGTGCTTCAGTGTGGGAGCTGCCTCCTTATGCTGCAACACCCTTGTGACCCAGTCAGTCCCTCCACACATGGCATATTGAGCTAGGGGGAGCAGCTGCAGGCTGACCCCCTGGGGCCCCCGGCCAACTCTGGCTGCTCTGCCTGGGTTCCATGTGCTGTGCCTGAATGAACTGCAGAGCAGTAAACTCCACAGTTTATTGTTCTAAATGAACTCCAGAGTTAATTACTCCATTCAAACAGCACACCTAGGAGCAATTAACTTTGGAGCAATAAACTCCACAGTTTATTCAGATGTTGTCATTTTCCATGTAGACATGCCCAGGGAGAAGTGCAAGAAGCAGGAGGAGAGGGCAGGACACTACGATCTATATGCCCACTATTGTTTGCTATGATAATAGAACAATGTGATTATAAATGCCTAAATTAAAATAAAAATGTTACTTCAAATCATGAGAAATATCAACTTGAAATAAAAATTAATTTGGGTAAAACGAGTTGACAGTAGTCTTACGTAGCATTTAGATTGTGGTTTGTATAGGATGGTTTGGATAGGGATGATTTTTCCTCAGGCAGGGGTTAGACTACATGATTTCTGGACATTCCTTCCATCCCTGCTTCTCTGATTCTATGATCATAACTTTGTTCTAGAGTTTCTTGTATGGCACTTGTAATTTTAAAAAGAATACAAATTCTCTGAAAAATTATTCAGATCAAGTAAAGATGAGTGTGAGGGTAACTGAAGGTGAATTATTATTACTATAGTAATTACTTCAAATCCAAAAATTATTAAGAGTTGGTGGGGTTGTGGTAATTAGTTCCATGTATTGGTATGGGAAAGTAAAAAGAGGGCACACAAATAGCCTCTAACATGAAAAGAGGGGTAACAAATAAAAAGCTTTAAAATCAGTTGATTCTAATATTAGAAAGTTTTGATAATGCATTATTAATATGTTCTCTGGTACCTCTATGACAGAATTGTTTTACTTTGTTTTAGATTTTTCCTATTTTTATAGTGCTTGGTTTAGCCATAATCATTCATATAGTTCTTCTCAGTCTTTAACTTCATATTAACATACTTATATGTTAGGACTGTGCAAAGCTTCAGGTGTTGATCCGATCTGGAGGAGATTCAGCCTGATTCGGTGGCCAAATCTCCAAATCTGAATCTAATGAGGAGACCAGTTAAAAGGTCTGAATTGATTTGAAGCTCTCTGAATCAATTCGGAAAACTTTGGCGATTTTGGGCAGTCCACAGTTGCTGCAGCAGGGAGCTGGACCCAGACTCCATGTTAGTAAGTAGGGGGCAGGGGAGTGGGGGCCAGAGAAAGGAGGATGGGACCATGGGGGAACCAGTGTCAGGCCCCATCCCCTGCCTGCTCCCTCACCCCCCTGAGTGCCCCCTGACTCCTGCCTGCCCCAGGTCCCAAACCTTAAAAAAAAAAAAAAAAAAACCCCCCACTTACCTGGTGCTGCTGCAGCCTCAGGGCTTCTGGGGGCTCATGGCAGAGCCCCCATGTAGCACTGGGCAGTGGGGGGCAGCGGAGATTGCCCCCTGCCTGGCAGGATCCAGTAAGTGGGGGCTTTTTTTTTTCTTTCTTCTTTCTTTAAAGGGCTGGGAGCTGGGGCAGCCAGGGCAGCCATTGGTGTGGGCTGGGAAACTGGGGAGCGGTTGGAGAGCTCATGGCAGAACCCCCCACATAGCATCGGGCAGTGGGAAGCAGCGGGGATCCCTTCCACACACCCCCCCCCGGCAGCAGCTGGTGAGTGAGGGCTTTTTTTTTTTTTTTTTTAAAGCCAGGAGCTGGAAGAGTGGGCAGGACAGCCATTGAGAATGGGTGGGGGATGGGGCTGATTCAGCAGTGGCCGAATCTCCGAATCGAACTCAGCCGAATTGATTCAGGACAGTGATTTGAATCGCTGAACCGAATCGCTGTCCCCGAAGTCAGCCGAATCTGAATCCAAAGAGAATACCAGCTGTTTTGCACAGGCCTAATATGTGTGTGTGTGTATATGTATGTTAATATGAAGTTAAAGGCTGAGAAGAACTATATATATAATTTCCACACCTATGCTAAATGGCTTAACAGTTTGGAGTACCAATTTGTGATTTTTGTTTTTATTTGTAATTTTTTTTTTTTTTTAATATCAGCTTGTAACTGAGTTTTGGACAAATTGCTAACTTTTTATTATCCTGAACATAAGACAGAAAGTGATCCCCTGAGCTATTCAGTCTGGTCCTCTAGCAATTTACAAGTGATTATTTTATCCATAGTGTCTCTATGATGTAGCTACATGCGTTTACTAATGGCTGCTTAAGGTAAGATCTGTATTCTGTCTCACAAAAAGGTGCAACATTCCTGATATAATTGCTTAGAATGAATTATTTTGTTTCTTTCATACAAATACATTTTCCCTCAGAAATCCATAATCTTTTTGACAGTATTGGATAAGAAATAACTCATGACAGATTTAGTGCTAAATTCCAAGATATTTAAGAAGGAAATAAATTAGCCTAATAGAAATGTGTGAAATGTCACACTATTAATTAGCTTCTTGAATGAAATTAATTCTTAAGGTAGATTTCTTTTCTAATTAAATTTTTGCTCTGATGATAAAAGCATCTTGATGAGCAGAAGTACTCATTCTAATTCCCATTTATTTTGGCAAAGCACAGATGTATGCTTTTTATGTTCAGTTTTATTCATTGGGTAAGAGCACTGCATCTACTTTTCTCAAAAGGAGAAAAAATCAATTATAATTTACACTTTTAGTGTAACAGCTGAAAAGCTAAAAAATATCAATAATAATAGGCCATATCCAAAAATCTTTATTTACTTTTATATACTCTGTCCTTTCTCAGTCTAAACTACTGAAAATCAATCGGAGGGATCAAACCAAACCTTAGAAATGCCCTGTATACTGACACTAGTGAGCAGAGGCTCTGTAAATTGCTTAAAAGCCAGAAAGTAATGTATAGGCACAGGAGTTGGTTTATGTTCTGTAGATTCCTTAAAAAACAAACAAACTATAATTCACTACAGCCAAGTACTATTTGAAGCATATGGATAATGTACTATATAGAACCAGAAATACATAGAAGATGCAATTCATTGACTTCCCTACAACCAATCTTCATTTGAATGCTTTAGGGGTTATTTTTAAAGATTGTGTAATAGGTATACTGTCAGGATTTTTAAAACAAGGCCATATATATGGTAGTTCCTAATGTTAGTAATGTGTTATATATAAAATAAAAATAAATGTGATCCTTCAGACCTCAAAAGGAGGGATCATCTGCATACATTTAGTTAATGGTCCAATAATGGGAATAACTTTGTGACCAAATAATAGGAAGTAACTTTTCATTTAATATATCACTAGGTTTCTGTGGTATTTCCTGATGTAGAGGAACACTCCTGCTGCATTCATTGCCACTCTTTTTACTGAGCCATGAATAAAAATGTATGATTCCACACTACTCATCTCTTGCCACTAACTGAGGAGTATAAGTAGTCACAAAGAGACCGCTGACTATATTACAATTTAAGGAAAAAAAATACTGTTTCTACCTCACTGGGCTATTGACTGATAAAGTTGGCGTTCTAATGTACCCCAGGGAAGTATAGTTTCGTAGGTGGTATTTCTTGGAATGACAAAATTCACTAATGACTTTTTTAGTAAACAGGAAAAAAAAATCAAATACCTTTTCCTTTTAGATACTGTTGGATATAAATTCAGCAAGTGTCCATAGGGAAAAGAATGAAATATTCTGATCTACCTTAGGTACCAGTATATATCATATGTGCACATGTGTTGTAGATTACTCTACCTTTAGAGATGGTTTAAATATTTGTAATGACCTAATTAATAGAAAAATAGTTTTTCTGTTTGGCAAATAACTTGCAAATGTGTTATGATTTTTACAAATTATCAATGTTTAAATGCCTCTGAGCCTCCATGCATATTTTCCTAAAACAATGGCTCTCAGCCTTTTGAAATGCAAGGCATCCAGCCACAAGTTTTCAGAATTTAGTGACACCCCATTTCAAAAACTAACATAAATATACTATGAATAACACAGGGGTATTCTATTCCTAGCCCATAGTCATGTCATCCAGCCTTCTGGACTCCCCACGGATCTGATTAATTTGGCATCAGAGGATCAAGGTATGGTTAATTACTGTTCCACCTCTGCCAGATTTTTTAGACCTATGCCCCTGTGCACTAGATTGAGTATGTGAAGGCCACGCTGGGTAGCTCAGAAGCTGGGTTGCAGAGCCAAAAGATTGAGTAACACTGTATAGGCATCATATTATTAATTAATGTTATATTCCTGTAACAGGCTATAAAATGTAATACAAGTATAATAGTCACCCCATTCAGGTTCTTCACCCTAGCTCTGCTTGGCCCCTCTTATACTTGTTCTCAGTATGGCACCTGAACATTAGGAACTATGGGGTCTATATCTGTCCTTAGTCATCACAGGGTGATTTTTTTTTCCTTGCTTCCCAGAACCTCAGACATGTCCCTGAGCTCTCTGTTTTGGGCCCACCTAGCTGGCAGGAACAAGGTGCTGACCTGCACATGACACATGGAAGCGACTTAGGGGAATAGGAGGCAGGAGGGGAAGACAACAGAACACCCGAGGCTCAGGAGGGAGGAGAGTAACCCCTGCCCTGCCCTGTCCGTGAGTCTGTACCTGAGGGGGTGAACTGGGGCACTTGCATTCCTTTTAGATTCCTGCTCCACCCAAAGTTTAAACCAACTGCCTGGCAATGGCAGCAGCATTTCAAGTCAGACGGTGCTGAGGGAGTCACTTGACTTCATGGCTCATATAATCAATTTGATTCTTTCCAAACTCTTAATTCCACAAGTGTTAATAACCCTCTCTTCTTTTAATGTTCCACTGGTCAATCCATCCATCCTTTTGTTCTGCAATTCTGCTGTCTGTCAACTGCTCCTGGTAATGGAGCTCCTATTTCACAGGCCTGAAGATTGTTTTCAGCTCATTCCAGTGAAGTTTATATTTGTTTTTCCTTCGATCTTAAACTGAATAATGTAACTCTAGGTCCCCAACATAAAGCTTTTTGTTTTCTTTTAATTGGAGAAAAATGTGATGTGTTATATGTAATGATCAGGGATCCTGGTTTTTTCTGATTTAAAAAATCGCAAATGTATCTGATTTTTTTTTTTTTTTTTAATTTTAAACCCTCCAAATCCATTATTTAAAATGAAAGGGCCCCCACAGCCCCCTTCATACCCTTCACTCCTTTCTCCTCACCCATCCTGCTAGTGCCCCTCACCCCCCCGCCACAGCTCCAGGTTCCCCAGCCCTGCTGGAGGGGGTCCCCAGCTGCCAGGGCTATGGGGTCAGGGACGCAAGTCTTCAGCCCCTTACCACTGGCAGGAAGTGGTGGCTGCTGCAGTGGAGCAGAGCCCATCTCCACCCTGCTGCATGCTTGGGTGAGGTGGGGCATATCTTTACCATGGCACACATTCCCGAGGAACAGGGAGGACCTGTACCCCCCAGATCTGTGCATGGGGTAGGGGCTGTGCACTGCCTGCTGTGGGTTCCCACCCTACTATTCTCTCCTAGGGCTTCCACAGCCTGGCAGGTGTGACCTGGCACTGGAAAGAACTGCATAGCCGCGCAGGAAAGCTGCTTGTCACTGCAAGCTCTGTGCTGCCCTGCCCTGCCCTGGCAACACTCCCCCTGAGTATGCAGGGGTAGCGTGTGGGGTTGCGTACAGTGAACAGTGGGGTTCCACAGGGCTCAGTCCTCAGGCCCGCACTGTTCAACATCTTCATCAGCAACTTGGATGAGGTGGTAAAAAAACACCCTGTTCAAATTTGCAGATGACACTAAGATGTGGGGAGAAGTGGGCATACTAGAAGAGAGGAATAGGCTGCAATCAGACCTGGACAGGTTACAGGAACAGGATGGGTTTCAACACTGACAAGTGCAAGGTGCTGCACCTGGGGGGGAAGAACCAGCAGCATACCTACAGGCTGGGGAACTCCCTTCTCGTCAGTGCAGAGGCAGATAAGGATCTTGGAGTCATTATTGATGTGAAAATGAACATGGGCCAACAGTGTGGGGATGCAGTCACAAGCTGACAGAGGGTAGATTCTTTTT
>NW_005843175.1:28252-29946 GCF_000455745.1 Alligator sinensis
CCCCTTCCCTGCCATGACAGGGGGCAGACTTGATGATCTGCTCAGGTCCCTTCTGACCCTACCAACTATGAAACACACTATAAGGCAGCATGGAGCTCACAGCAGCAAGCAGCTTTCCTGCATGGCCACACTGTTCTTAGCAACACTGGATCACTCACACCAGGCTGCAAAGGCCCCAGGGGAGGGCAGCAGGGTGGGATCCCAAGCCTGAATTGGGCACCCTACCTCACCCCCTCCCTGCACACAGATCTGGAGGGCTTGAGTCCCCCTGCACCCTCAGAGTACACAACAGTGAGGAGCCAACCCCAACCCCTGCCCCCTGGATGAGCTTCCTGCAGCCCTGTCCTGCTCCCCACTGGGGCCCTGCAACCGTGCATTGCATCCCCAGACCCTGCCCCCACCCAACTCCCTTCCTTCCTCCTTCCCTCCCTATGGGGGGCCTCAACCCCCCCCCCCCCCCCCCACCCACACACACATACACACACACTTACCTGCAGGAGCTGCTCTCCAGGCTAACATGTGGCCGTGTGCATATACATGTACATGCTGCTCCCTGCCTGACTGCCCTTCTCCCAATCCCTCCCAGCCCCTTGTGGGCTGGAACTCTGCCAGCCTGCAGAGAGCTCATTGCAAAACTCCCAAATCTGCTGGTTTCCTCGGTAAAATGAGAAATCCGTGTTTGCCTCTGGTAGACGGTAAAATCTTCATTCTTCTCCATTTTCCCATGGGGAAACGGAAAACCTGGATCCCTGGTGATAATTCACATCACCATCTGCACCCTCTCTTTTCAGATATAATTGTCTGTGCTGATCACTGTAGTCAGGCCTGTCCAGGATGCAGGCTTTTTTCTTTTCCTGTGGATGCTAACTTATGAAAATAGGAAGGGGGGGAGTGCTTGTTTGAGCTTTCAGCAGCCCTTAAGACAGATGTCACTGATATAACAGGATGTGACAGAGAAGCACCTGGGTATGTCTATGGCATTGCATTGTGCTGGGTATAAAGACCTGGACCTGCATTAAAGTGTGTCATGATATCTGAGCATCTTGAAAAAGAAGGCTTAATTCCATACTTATCGCTATTGCAGGGTGGCAACCTGAAGTAAAGAATGGGCTTGCCTTAGAAAATCACTCAGATGGCAGTGTCTAATGCCATCTGTATTACTTCTATGTGATTAAGCTCTGCAAAATGTCTCTGAAAATAAGAGTGAGAATTTTCAGCTAAATCGGAGGCCAGAATTTCTTAGGGTGATATCTTTCATTGGACCAACAGCATAGTTGGGATAGAATAGGACACACTTTCAACTGCAAGGCATTCTTCATCATGTCAGAAGAAATGCCTTGTATTTGAAAGCTTGTCTAATTCTATCCTAACTATGCAGTTGGTCCAATGAAATATATCACCATAAGAAATCCTTGCATCACAATTTGTGGACTATTATGGCTATGTCACTCGAACTACCACAGCTAAATAATCTCATGATTTGTCTGGTTTTAATAGCAAGCCATAGGCTATAAGTAGTCAGTTATTTGTGCTGCCACTTTTTTTTCTTTTTCAAATGAGGCCAGTGAATGAGGTTTCAAACTTACTAACAGAGTGTTAGAAGTGTTCTGAAGTTTAGTCAGGTTCATACCCATTAATACTTGCTTGCTCACCAGCTGTGAGCCACTGTGAAAATAAAGATTATTTTCCTCTTT
>NW_005843175.1:29956-40831 GCF_000455745.1 Alligator sinensis
TACAGACTTGTCAAATGGCAATAGAAATTACCAGTTATCACTGCTTTATCGAGTCCAACTGACAAGGCTAGATTAGAACAGAAACACAGTATGACTGAAACTGGTCGCTGTAAATTGAATACTTTGACACTCTGAGACAATTACTATGTAAATCTTTGCTAGAAAATGTTTTGTGCTGGTATTTTTGTCACGTGCTTGTCAGTAGCCTGATGCCAGGTGGGTATTGTGTTCTCCTTGATAAAGAGAGAGAAAAGGTCAGCTCTGGAAATGTGGCTCGCCAGGAAATAATGTGCTGACAAAAATTAAAGAAAATTGAATCCTCTCTTTCTCTTTGTGATTTTTCCTGGCACACATTTTTACAAGAGAGAAAATTGGGGGTGGTCTGCTTTTATGATCTCAAACTACTGTAGTAGGCTGTTTCCTTGCCTCCTAAAATGTCTAGCAGGCAACCTTCACTGCATTTAACTTTTCCTGTGCCATTATCCATCAGAAAGGGCAGTTTACAAGGCTGGTGATGTGTCTAGAAGGCATAAAACCTGGTAGCTGGCCAAGGTAGTGCCACTGGTATCCCTTTAATGTACATAATATATTGTTGTTGTTATAACCACAGGGTCAAACAAATTGCAGCTTTTATGAATTGGCTTTTGCTATAAATTGACTGAAATGGTGCCAGCACTTCTTTCTCTCCTTCTCATCATTTTAGGAGCTCATTTTCTTTCACAGTATATTTCTCCTGGCTTTTTAGTTTGGCATCTGTTTGCAGATGGGCTGCAAATGGTTGTAGTTTGCAAGTTGCAGATCTTCAAATGTTTTTGCATATGGAGACACTAAGAATTATTAATTTTTATTTGAACAGATATTTGTATAACAAGATGAACCTATGATCAAGATGTGAAGAGACTGAAACATGCTGATTTTTAAAGCAGAAGGATACTGCTTGGTTGATTGGTATTGCAAGGGGAGGAAAGCTAACCTTGCGTTCCATACCATCTCCACTTGTAACATTTTACTGGATGTTATGCACATCCCAGGTGCCAAATGCTAAATAACCAGAATTAACACTTTCAGCCCATCTCCAAATTTTCTTGACTCTCCCACCCTGGTAGAGGTTTGAGGACACACCTGAAGGATGCCACAGCTGGCAAGAACTTAAGTTCCCCTCCCCTTTCATCCTCTAGTCTAATACAGTCTAGAAAGTACCTCTCATTGTTCTTAGTCTCCTTTGTTATTTTGACAGTACCAGTCACCTGCCATAAATTTAACACAATTATAAACTCTGTTTATAAATTTTCACTTTTCAAGCTTTGCTCTTACTCCCTAAAACTGAACCTCCAGAATGCTGTGAAGTGTTTTCTGGGGGTTTGGAGGGGGGTGGTGAACAAACAAAAGAAAACAGCCATACTAGGCACACTGGCAGTCTTGCTCCAAGGGTAATTTTTCTTCTTTCCTCATCTCAAATCTATCTGCTAGAGGGAGGTAGTTAGCTGTGTTCCTCTGAAGGCAGGGTAGAGAATGCACCTTATAGATTAACTGAATTGGAGGTGCATAAACTTTCATGAGTGCCAGATTACTTTACCAGATGCTGTAGAAGGCCAGGCAGAAAGCCATGAAGAGACAGATTTTGACAAAGATACCACAGAATAACTGAAAACTGCTATGAAGTTTTTAACATTCAAGAAAAGCAGATAGGACCTCAAAGGTCCCTGGCTGCCCAAGTACTAGCACGGAATTCTATCTGTCATAGAAATATGAAAAAATTAATCAACACTGCTAGTATCTGAAACAGTAATTCAAGACTCTTGATGTATCAGATGTTTTATGACTTGGCTATATTGTGCTGTATGTAGTTAAAGGCCTTGGCTTATGTTCTTTTGTTAATAACCCACCTATATCTAACACAGAAAAGAACTACTGATCGTGTTGCAAAAAGTGAAGGGAACGTGTGTAATGTACATGCTTGTATGCCTTAATGTTCATGTATTTCTACTGCATACGACTGAAAGTAAAACATGTGAATGAATGGAGCTATATCATTGTCAACATGCATGGCACTTATCTTCTCAACTAACTTCCTCAGTGTCCCTACCAAGACATTTTTTGTTTTGGTTACAGATATCATACACAAAATAGCAAAGGGAAATATTACTTAGGATTTGTATTCAAATCAATAAGTTTACAGAATATATTAACATTTACTCTGAGAAATTAATTGACATTCTGTTAACCTCACATATTGAACCTATTATTCAACATTGTCACGATGTAGGCAACAAAGCTGTAGTATTGATTGGTGACTTCAGGTTTTTTTGTACTTAAATGTGAAAGATGCAATACTGTCACTATGTTTGAATTACATGGCATGAAAAATAAATGTTTTCATCATGGATATTAATATAACTTTTACAATAGTTGAGAATTGTTTATTAATGCTTTACATAATTTTTGCCTTTATCTTGCTGTGTGCAATTTGCACTACTACTTATCCAGAGGTAAGGATTTTCTGTGATATCTTTTATTGGACTCACTATATAGCTTGGAGAGCTGGTGGATAAGCTTTGGGGCATTAAGTGTCCTTGAATCAATGCTGTTGGTCCAATAGAAGATATCACAAAAAATCCTTGCCCCTCATAAAGTTCCTGGATCATCACAACTACAGCAACTCTCCAGTAAGAATACTGAGAAACTTCTTCTCCTTGAAGCTTGGAAAAACTGACATTTACGGCCATATCAGGACTCCTTGTATCAATGCTCCTGTACTGTGCACAAACCAGATATGTAACCCCTGAATAAATAAGTACAAATAAGCTTAGTTAAACCCATATTAGTTAAACTGACCAATAATAAACAGAAATTCAGAGTCATTAAACTACATCCCTCTAAAAGCTACAGCCCTAAATGCAAACTTAAGTCTTCTATTCAAAGTGTGAGACAGATTTCTAACAGTGTCTGTCGAGATTCATATACACTCCAAATTGAAGAACTGCTAGTAGATTTTTAGCTCCCACTACTCATTCTTGCACAAGAAGCTCATTTTTTAAGCATTCATACATCACTGTAATTTTATATACTAATCTAATGTAACATCAGTTGCATTATAAACTGTTTATGTACTCTGTCAGAATAAATACACATTTCTCTCAAGTACTGGGTGTATCAAGTACATTGATACACTGAATAAGTGAGAGAGACACATGTTATCAATATACTGCTAGCACAGAAGTCCATAATGTCTCGTGAGCTGCAAAAAGTGGAAAATGTTTTTGGTTTTTTTCCCTTTGTTATTCTGTATGGAAAAGAACCAGAAGGCTAGTTTTCTTAATTATGGTCAGAACCCAGTTTTACCTTTTTAAAAATACTACAGCTGCTTAGTCAAGAAGAGTCATCCCATCAGGGTTCTGAGTTATGTAGTGTAAGCATAGTATTGATTCTTTGAAATATGTGGGGTTTCTTTCTATCAGTGGCTTGTAAATGAGACCATTTGAGAGATGTTAATGGGAAACCATCTGGAAAAATTTTGGAGTCTGAATTAAATGATTTGACAAGCTCTTATTTGATAAGTTCATGATTTAACAAGCTGTGTCAGTTTAGAACAGTGGTTCCCAACCTCAGGTCATGACAAATGAGGGTTGCAGGGGCAATGCCGGCAGTGTCGCACACTAAGGACGAGACGCAATACATGATGGGAGCTCCCCCGGCCCTGGGCTGCTGCCACACTCCACTCCCAGCAGTGGGTCATGGCAAAAAAAGGTTGGGAACCACTGGTTTACAATTTATCTGGTTAGATGAAATCTGAATGTCTGATATCATACAAAAGCAAAAATAAATGTACTTATTTCAGGTTTTGCTTAAATAATAAAGGAACAATGGACTTCCCTGTCGCAAGGCATACCTCATTGATACTATCCTGAGGAATGAGGGGCAGCTGTTCCAGATTTTGTTCAAACTCTATGAAAAGAATCTATCTGTGCCCCTGCACTACAGCCTTAGATACATATCGGGGTAGAGTTCCTTCTCCCATGTACATCTTGTATAACATTGGGTCTTGAAAGGTTCATAATTCTGTCTTCTGAAAAGGAATTTTATCTCAAGTCATAGTAGTTATACTGGTCTGCAACAACAACTGCAACTGGTCTGCAACTAACAAACATAGTAGTTATACTGGTCTGCATACTCTTATAGCAGTTTAGCACCCTTGTAAAGCTATAGAAGCATACAGACATTAGTTCCGTCAAAACAGATGCATTTTTGTAAATGCCATGTCCCTCCCTCTTTTTAAATGGTTGAAAGTTACATCTGTGCACAGCCTCAGTAAACTACTTTAAAAAAAAAAACAAAAACAAAAAAACAACCTTTTGGAAAAAAAGCAGAAAGCCATATTGTCTATGCATCTAACTTTAAAATCCCCCTAGAAAACTAAAGGATTCTTGGTAATAAAAGAAAACAAGGGGGAGAATATTTTTTTTAAACTGTCTCTTCCAGTAGATTGTGGAACAATACAAATTCTGTGGTTTTTCATGGAAAATGGAAAACCAGGATCCCTGCTTATTACCTGTTGTAAACAGCAGATAGTCCTTCATGCTTTAGCATCTTCCACTCAGCACCTAGCAGAAACTAGGAGCTTAATGTAACTTTGACTCCCAGCTTTTATTATTAGAAGGAATTTTTAGGCTTCTTCCTAAAAATCTGGGCTTCTTCCATAGCAGAGACCATAAAATTTCACCCAGTGGGTGCAGCTATATTAGACGTTTACTACAGATCTGCTTAATTAGCTCTGCAGTAAAGTCTCAGTGTCTACACATGCAGCCCTATTAGGCCACAGGAAACTAATTTAACTGCATTGTAGGTTAGTACTTGTGTATACAAGAAGTATCCTGTTGAAGACCCTTTTACTCCACAACAATACATGTGTAAACACTGACAGGACTGGTTGAGGTATGAGGGTGCTTCAGTGTGGGTTGGACTGCCAACTAGCCCTCGTGCCCCAGCCAGCTCTTCCACAGCACATTCAGCTGGGTTGAAGCAGCCCTGGGCTGGCAGGCTGACCCCCACCCCCAGACACCCTTCCAGCTGGGGATGCTCTGACCTAGGTCAATTTGCTGTGGTCCCAGGTACATTTGAAGATGTGGTGCCTGGGTGCAATAAATTCTGCTGCAGTATGCACCAGAGTTTATTGTATCACACTGAATTTTATATGTCGACACACCCAGTGTTTTCTGAATTAATCCCATAACTTTTGGTTCAACTAGATAGCTCTCTAAATTATATGTTCTATTCTAAATCTTGCTTTAAATACTACAAATACTGATGAATGCTTCCTATCCCTTTTCAGGAACTATTGGTATTTAACTACTTTCACTCTTAAAAAATGTGCACCTAACTTCCAATCATGAAATCTTTTGTTCCCTTTAATATCCCCTTTTCTTTACTAGTTGAAAAGGCCCTCTAGAACTGTGTCCTCACCTTTAAATAGGCAGACACTCAACCTTTGATCATGGTCCATATGTCAACATAGTTAACTTTAATCAATCACACTTGGGATCTCCTTACAAAAACTAAGATTTAATTAGATCCAGTTAACATAGCTTTAGTTACCATCTCCTTAATGCTTCATAGAATTAATCCCATATAAACTCGTCTTTAATATATATTAAATCATACAATAAAAGTCTTCTAAAAGAATGTTGAGGTTGCAGAGTCAAGTAAGCATAAGTTAGGCATTGCTGGATTTAATGTTATTCCTGCAATACCAATTCTTTTCCCATATGCTTGCATGTCCTGATCATTTTTGATTACATGATTAAATCTGCATAAACCTTGGGCTTCCTTTTACTACTTTCTTTTTTTAAAAACTTGTGTGCCCCAGTGAAATGTTTGACAAATGTAACCACTGTTCAGTGGGGTAATTTCAAATGTTGATGTAATTTTGAACCTTGATTTTTCTTTCTTTTTTTTTCTTTTAAACAAGGAAACAATTATGATGTTTGTTCCTCAAATATGCTTACACAAAAAGTAACCACAGGTATGGTTGAAATAATATTTTCAAATTTTATTTGATACACATCCACCTTAGAAACCCCACAAAAACAAATAAGGCCTGAAGATTTGTTTTCCGAGAGTCTGTCACATTAACTTGGATAATGAACTAAGTTACATGTATGTGACCTTATTCATAGATTATAATTATGTATTCAAGACAAATACTTTATGATAGATATAAAAAAAAAATGATAGGAGTACTTAGCTTTCTGAATCCCACCCCCCACCTTTCTTTAAATGACAATATATATAAAGTGTTTGGAGAATATAGGTCACAGCCTGAAACAGTGCATTTTAATTTTGGCTGACACCTGAATTTTTGTGCATACACTTACAGTATTCTACTCTGTCTACAGAGAATTCAAGAAATACTGTTAATATTGCAGTAACAATATTTCATTTTGAATTGTAAAATAGAAAAGTTAAAGAGCACTGCCATACATTGTGCCTCTGGGACTTGTGACAAATGTCATGTGAATTCGGGTATGTTTTTGAAAGTCATTTATAGTCTGAGATGTGTGGCTCAAAACATTGTACAAAAGTTTTGAAATTTATTTCAGACTAGTTTCTGCTGGGTGTGTGCGTGTTATCTAATTTTCAAATAGAGGAAAAAGCATGAGTGTTCTTTATGTTGAAGTTTCTAGGTTTCAAGAAATGATAGTCTCTTTCACAGAAAACCTTCAAATCTTTGTGGCATTGTGGCTTTGGTTTGGGGGTTGTGTGTGGTGTGTTTGTTTGTGGTAAATCAGTACATTTTCATTAAAACATATATGATGTCACTTACTTTGGCCTCTCTCAACTGAGATATGTTAGGACTCTGAAGCAGGTCACAATGTTGTCCTGTGAGGTCCGGCCAACTCTCAGGATCTCAATATTGTGCTGTTAGACAGGAGGGTGTGACACAATTGCACATATACAAACACACAAATCAATTAGGTACGTACACACCAGCATAGGCACATGCATACCTGTCACCGATTCAAGCACATACATATTACACACACCAAAAATTAGACAACAATCAGTTGTCAATACCCACACGCTCCATACACATATCACTAATTCATATATCACACACACACGAGTATATATTCATATTCACACATACCACCCACCTACACACAAACAAAGGTGAACTCCTAATTTGGATGGTACGGTATGTATGTATGTATGTGCTTGGGGTACTTGGAATACCTGGGGAAAGGTTAAGGTGACGGAGAAAGTGTAGGGAGTGAAAGTTGCTGGGACCAGGATTAGAACCGGTAGACTAGAGAGAAGCTGGCTGAGGAACTGAGGCTTGGGGTTACTTAAGGTCAAGTGGCCCCAGGGTTACTCGAGGTCACTGGTACAAGGGAAAAAGCCTGGTGGCAAGGAGGAGACAGCCAGGAAAGAGAGAGAGAGAGACCTGGGAGCTTAGGGCTGGAAACTGAGGCAGACAGCTGGGACATCAGGGGGCAGATAAGTGGTGGCAAGGAGGAAACAGTCAGGAAACAGACAAAAACCCAAGTTGGGCGTTCAGAATAACAGGTTTATTAAACAGACAACACACTACACAGCCCCATGAAGTTATTGGTGCCTGCACACGCGCGTACACACACAATGGCAGCAGGAGAAAGAGACTCAGTGGAAGGGCTGGAGTCCAGGTAGGGAAGAGAAATGGAGTCCAAGTCCTTGGTTGAAGAGAGGGTGGGGGTGATAGCTACCTATCCAGGCTGGAAGGAGGTCTTGTCCAGCAGGTGTTGTCCAGAGGGGGTTGCCGGCAGGGCCTCTGGGTGGGTAGGTGGTGCGACATGGTGCTGGTCTAGATGGAGAGTGCGTCCCAAGGAGTCAGTCTTCACTACACCTATTTATAGGGGCAAACTACCTCTGATCTCCTATGGGGAGGGTATGTCCAGGCAATGTCAGTCCTGTTCCAGAGGGCTCCAGGTGTTCTTGCTGAGCATGTGCAGCCTGGCACAATGGAGGGTTGACTCATCTTTTGTTTCTTGAATTCAGAGGGTGGTTCCAAGGGCTGGGTCATTGGTCCAGGTATTGGTGTTGATGGTTTGGTCATTCAGAGGGAGCTATTTGGAAACCTACTGCCATTGTCTCTCAAGCTACAAGTACCATCTTTACATTCAGGGTCATCTTGAATTCATGTAAGATTACACCCCACCTCAATAATTAGATTCCATATGTCGAAAATGTATACATTTATTATAATTTTTCCATTTATGTAATGTAATTATTGGAGGATCATCCTATATTCACCCCTTCCACACACTACTGCAGGTGGTGGGAGGAGTAATGCAGTAGGCGGGGGGGGGGGGGGGGAGGGGGGGGGGGGGGGAGTAATGGGATAGGCAATAGAGAGGTATGTAGTAGGGCAGTCGGTGGGAGATGGTCAGTAAGATGTTGCCCCTAGGATTCCTTTTATCAGAGACCACCAGGGATTGACACGGCACCTCATCCAATTTGGTATCAAGTGAACTTTTAATAGTAACTCCTGGACTTATTACAAGTATTCTTCCTTGCCATACAACCTGGCAAGTGGTTCCTTCAGGTATTACAGCAGCAACCTTCAGTATTACAGGCCTCAGATCCTCTGCTGGGTGTGTGGGATGTTGGGTTCTGGATTCCTCGTTGTTCGAACAAGAAGTCCAAGGTTGCTGCTGTTTCCCCAGGGTGGAAACACAGAACAAACACATGTTCCTTTGTTTGTCCATCACTTTTGTAGCTTCTCACATCCCAAATTGTCCAATTCCTTGGTTCTGTGCCAAGCATTCCTATACGGTACACCAATCCCCTGACACTGTGCCAGCCACATTCCTTATAGGGAAGCCACTGTCCCTTGCTTGCCCAATGCCCAGTCACAGCACTCGCATCTCCCAGTGTCACAGAAGGCGCTCTGTTCAATTTTGTTGCTTAGCTCTGGGAAAGCCTAGACTATGGCTAAAAGCCTTAGAAAAACTTAGTTTGCCCACAACACAGGGGGTATGTGGTAGAGCAGGTGGGTGGGACACTAATTGGGCAGGCAGCGGGGAAGGAAGTGAGAGGGGCAGGCAGCTTGCCTCCTGCCTCCCCTTTACCCCCTCCCCTCCACTGTGCTTATGCCTCAAGCCCCAAATCCCATTCCCAGTTCCCCCCACTTTCCCCCCTCCACACTGTTTCTGCCTCCACAACCTTGGGTCTACCACCCTTACCTTTGCTCCCCACTGGTAGGCTCCATCTCTGCTTCAGCCTGGGACACTTAGCATGGCTCCTGCACAATCAGCACTGTTGCTACTGGTCTGGGCTGAAGCATGTGCTCCATCTCCAGGCTGCTACAAGGACAGAGCATGTTGCTAGGCTGCTGGCATGGAGCAAAAGTATGAGGGAGTGCAGCAGAGGTGGGGAAGATGAGTGTGGGTGGGGAGGAACTGGGGGCACTAGTTATTTGAGGCTGAAAGGAGGAGTGGCAGGACATGCAGAGGTGGGGGAAGTGGGGAGCCAAGCAGCGCCATGCTGTGCTGCTGCTGCTGCCTGCTCCCTGCTGCCTCCAGATTTGACTGTAAGGTGAGGGACTTTTTCCCCCCATGTTAAATGTTAGCAGTTTTTGGTTGATATTTGGTGACAATTTCAAGACAGGGACAGGAAGCCTAGGTGGTAAGAAGCCTGCCATTTCAGAACACCAAATTCTTCTTTTTTAGGTCCTTGCTTAGGAAGGTAGCTGAATTCTTGTTAAACCTGAAGGATGTGAGAGCTCCCATGCAGCTTAATGAGAAAACATGCTTGCTGAAAGCCTTGATAATTTGTGTCCTCCTTTCTGTTCAATGCAGATATGCTCCTAGGGAGCTTTAGTTGCTTCTTGATGAGTCTGAACATGAGAAGGTTTCTTAAAGAGCAAAATGCATCTAGATTTAAAAACATTTGCTGCATGTGGTCTGAAAAATGAGAGTCTATTTATTAATATAGTAAAGCACATGCCAGGTACAACACAGTCTTGAAGCATCTTTAAATGTAGAGCAAGGTTATTTCAAAGTTACAAGGCAAAGTACCTTTCCTACAGTACCACTCAAAATACACACTCCAGAACTCTTGAAAATGAATTAATGTTGAAATAACTAACATCACTTGTTCCAATACCCTCTGATTGCTTGAGGCTGAAAGCACAGTAAGTACAATTAAATTCTGTTGTACCAAAGCTGATCTCTGAAATTCTGAGCTGAATGTTTTGTTTATATCTCCCTTGAATAAATGTAAGAATATGTAAAACTTAATAACATGTAACTGGTTAAATAAAAGACACTTTTTGAAACCAGGAGATGCTTTTTATTCATATTAGTAAAACACAGCCTAGGTGAAGAAATAATGAAACTAAAAAGTAATGTGTTCAGAATGTTCCATTTTAATCTAATAGTTGGATTGCATTGTTAAAACTTCTACTACCTTTCTGGTTATAATATAAGAGTCTGTAACCATCCAGTTGGCAATTGCTTAAATCCATGTGCTAGATATGATTAATCAATTTTACTAAAATGTCTTATTTGTTGAATATATTCACTAATCAGAAATAAATCATGACCCAGTGCGTAGGAAAGAACAGTCACCTTTTTAAAGTCTAACAGTGTGTGTCAAGAAGCCACTTGAGAATTTCTCAGGAATATTGTTGAATTGCATCCATATAGTTAATAGCTTTTTTTGATGTCATTTCTAAAATGTATAATATAAAAAAATAAACAAAAAAACTTTCAAGATATGGCTCCCATGTAAGTTTTTTGAAAGGTATTGGTTTTTTGAGTGAAACTCCTACTGAATTCAAAAGCATTTTGTGTGCATGAAGACCAAAGGGCCAAATGTAGCTCTCCTTTCAGTCCACCT
>NW_005843175.1:40841-45551 GCF_000455745.1 Alligator sinensis
GCTGTGCAAAGTTTATCTTGTATACAAGGTCTTAGTCTTATGCTCTCATCTTGCACTCTCTCTCTTGTGTGCTGTCTCATATTCACACACTCTCACTCCCAAGGTGTCTGCCACTACTGAAAAGCACCCCCAACACACACACACTGGTGTTGGGTAGGGAAGGAGCTGTTTGCTCCTCCTGGACAGGAAAACTGGGGCACTTGGGGTTGGAGGTGTGTGTGGGTTGCTTTGGTAGACATCCCTGGCACTGGGTTGGGGAGGGGTTGTTTGGTCCCCTGTGTGTGTGGTCTCTTCCCCTGCCCCAAAACCCCTGTGTCCCAGTTTTCCTTCCCAGAGGACCAAACAGACCCTCTCCTACCTGGTGCCAGGGCCATCTGCCAAGGCAGCTCCCAGGTGCCCCCAAGCCCCCTCGCTCCCCATCCCCAAGCACTCTCCTCCCCCTGTCCCTTTTGTGACCCCTCCCCAAATCCCCTCAACTGCTAGACTTTTACTGCTGGCTGGGGAATGCTTTCTCCAGCCTACAGCAGCCTTCTTGTTGCAATAAAATGCCATGATATGGCTGCTTGCTGGGGAACTACAGACAAGTCATGTTTTCCCAGTCACCTCTTATAAGATGTTTTCTGTTCTCTTCATCATCCTAATAGACTGTTGTATCTGTTCCAGGTTTTCTTCAGCCTCTTTCATGTGAGTGATCAAAATTGTATGCATTATTTGAAATGAGGTCTGGGCTCATACTGTGATATTAATATTTCTTTATCTGTATTGGAAATACATCTCCTGAAATATTCTGAGATCTCATTTGCCTTTCCATGTCTGTATCACATTAGAAGCTCATAGGTAATGGGCTGACTGGTATGTTTATGCAAAGAAGTGTGATAGGTAAGGAATGAAGGGAAGAAAGATTTTAACCAACTTGACTAGGAAGAAAAGCATATAAAAGTGTCAGAGCATTATGCTTTTAAGCTTTGTTTAATATGTGGCCTGGTATTACCTCAGGGTTGGGCAGTTATTTCAGTGGGAGGGCCACCTAAAAGTTTTGGTGAGCTGTCGAAGGCCACATGCACAATCTTTCAGGATATAATATTTTAACAGATTATAGATAAAAAAAACGAATCCTACTAAAAAACAAATATCTACTATAACATGTAATAATCTTATTTAAACAAATAGTTTTGTCCTTTTTTTTGGTGTGTTTGTGTGTGTATGTATATGTATAGGTGATTGCATAATAGCTCAAAATAAAGTCTTACTCTTCTATCTTGTGTAGGGAGGAGAGGTGGGACATGGGGTTTGTGTATGTATTTGTCAGGGGTGTGGTTGTTGTGATGTGTGTATAGTGGGTTGCCTGCACACAAGATCCTGGGAGCTGGCTGGGGGGGGAAGGGCAGAGGGTGTATGCAGCAGATAGGGTAGCCATCATATAGGACATTCCAGTTTTCTGCTACTCTGTCCTCTATTGATATGAAACCTGATGCATTTATGTCCTCTATTTTTCTCTTGAAGAGAGAGGTAAGCGGGGAGCTCCCACAGGCAGCCACTATGATGTTGGTGGCAGGGGGGAGGTGGTGAGCGCTGACAAGTGGTTGGCAACCACCTGCAGATGCCACCAGCAGTGTCAGTGTTGGCCAGCGGTGATCATGGACAGAGGACAACCGGACTGTCCTACAATGGCCACCCTAGCAGCAAAGCTCGCCCAGGCAGTGCAGTGCATGTGCAATCCACTCCCCCCTCCCACGACATCTAGCCTACAGATGCCCCTACAGCAGTCCCCACTGGGCTGAGTCCTACTCACTGCCACCTGGGCAGCCCATGATGTGCTACCACCCACACCCACCCCACACCTGCCAGACAGCACTTCCTTGGCCTCAGCCAGCATGCACAGCTTCCTGGCAGGGCTGTTGTCAATGCTGCCTAGGTACTGCTCAGCTCCTCCCACCTCCAACCTCTCCTCCTCCTGCCCCTGCAATACCACTTCAGGCAGCAGATTGCATGGGGAAGTGATAGTGGCTGTAGGGATGCATGCTGAGGAGCAGATGCCCAGCCAGGCAGGGGGAAATCTGTAGTCAAGTGGCTCCTGCCTTAGGAAGTGGTGCTGCAGTTCCTGGCTGCCTTCTGCCTGCTCAGTCTAAGTGGGTGGAAGGTGGCCAGGAGCTGTGCTAGAACTGGAGCCCCACATGCTGGAGCAGAAGTCACCCAGCTGCAGTTCCCCACCCCTCCCCAGCAGAGTATCTGCTGCCCAGCACACATCCCCATGGCTTCCTCTTGCTACCTGTTGTCTAGAGCAGTGCAGCAGGAGGAGCCATTGGAAGCAAGGAGAGCCAAGTAGTACTCGAGCAGCTGTGGTAGCAGCCTTGCTAGAAAGCGGTGCACACTGGCGGGAACTGGGGCAGCGCTGTCTGGTAAGTACAGGGTGGGTGTGGATGGGAGTGTAGCATGGGCTATCCTAGGCAGGAGTGGGCAGGGCTCAACCTCATGTGGAGCACCATGGGGATAGCTGCAGGCTGGATACAATGAATTGGGCACCTCCCCTCCCCACCCCACTCCCACATGGATCCAATCAATTGTCAGGCTGTATTCAGCCTGTGGGCTGTATTTTGCCCACTCGTGTATTACCTGCTAAAGACTACTTATTTAAAAGTTAGTACAAAGGATCAGAAAGCCACTAGTCCAGGGTGTTTGAGATGGTTGAAAACTTTTAAGGTGAAAGTCTTCCCCTGTGTTCTTTGCAGTACTGGCTCATGGAGTACACTTCATAAACTGTGAGCTCAGTAAAATAGCAGGAACAATTATGCTTCCACTGTGGGGGCCACTGGATCTTGGTATTCTAGCCTGTCATCTAGCCCAACCCAAGTTAACCCCATACGAGTCTGAACCAACTTCCATTAAATTCAGTAAGAGTCTTCCATTAGCTCTGGGAACTGGATTTAGGTATGTTGGGATATTTAAAGTTGGCAAAGAGCCCTCCAAATTTCCATCCTATGCAAATAAGTAACACACTTGATTTATCACCCTTTTACCCTTTCAACTAATTCCAATAATGAGAATACATTTCAGAACAAATGTTTGTTTAACCTTTTACTTTTTCTATCATACATTAAACACTAAAAGCATTTTGTGATGACAGTTAATTTAATTTAATTTAATATTATTTTCTTTCTTTACAAGGTGTACTATGAGAATATTCATGGTCTTTTTCTTTCCAAATTATTTGGACCAAAATGTTTTCATCTGTAATTGTATATAAGTATAGTAAAATACTTGTTAAAATACAAATATTTTGTAATGCAAGGAGATCAAGTTTGTTTGGCATAACTTATTCTTAGTAAATCCATGCTGGTTGTTTGTGATGTCTTGCCTCCTTCCAATGGTTGCAGATGGACTTCTTTTGATATGCTCTAGAAAATTCCCAGGTGAAGCTAATTAATCTGTAGGTCCCCACATCTTCCTTCTTTTTTTGAAGCCCAGTCATTATCTTAAATCCCTTTCATACCATTAATTATCTTGAAAAGCTTGATCACTCATTGGCAATGCTGACATTTCTGTGGTGACCAACAGTCAATGTGCCAGAGTAGCAGCAGTAAGTGTCCTGTCTATTTAGTGTATGAGATGATTATGGTAGCTGTGCAGTAAGCTAGCAAATATTGACTTCTCAATGACATTATTAAAAAGAGAAAAGCTCAAATTGGAACCACAAGTTTATATAAATCAATTTTATAGCCAACTCATAGTTAGTTATCCTCCCTCAAAAAAAAATGACAATTGCAAAAAAGGTAAGCAAATAAGCCATTATGATTTTTTTTATATATGCCCTGAAGTCTGGAGTCTAAACTAAAACTTTTTAATGATGATGATAGCATACCAGTGCCATTTTGTTTAAATATTTCTATTTTATTTGGCTGGAGTTGTGTACCTTGTGGAAAAATAATGTGCATTAGCTATGTTTACATGAACCCCTTTTCCCTGTCACTCTCATACGCAGAAAATTTCATCACCAGATCACCTCCAAGATTGTGGGAAGATAGTTTGGACGTGATGGTTATTTTATTCTTTGGTTTCTTTGCTGAGTTGGCAATAGATTTCATAGATATCATAGACATCAGGGCTGGAAGGGACCTAGGAAGATCATCGAGTCCAGCCCCCCGTCCAAAGGGCAGGAAGTCAGCTGGGGTCATAGGATCCCAGCAAGATAAGCATCCAGTTTCATCTTGAAGGTGTTCAATGAAGGCGCTTGAACCACCTCTGGTGGCAGGCTGTTCCAGACCTTGGGGGCTCGGACAGTAAAGAAGTTCTTCCTTATGTCCAGCCTGAAACAATCTTGAAGTAGTTTGTGACCATTTGACCTCGTCATCCCTTGGGGCGCTCTGGTGAACAAACATTCCCCCAGATGCTGGTGGTCACCCTTGATAAACTTGTAGGTGGCCATCAGATCACCCCTGAGCATGCGCTTTTTCAGGCTAAAGAGCCCCAGGGCTCTCAGCCTGTCATCGTAGGATCTGCTTCCCTGACCTCTGATCATGCACGTGGCTCTTCTCTGGACTCTCTCAAGCTTCTCCACATCCTTTTTGAATTGTGGAGCCCAAAACTGGACACAGTACTCCAGCTCCGGCCTCACTAAGGCCGAGTACAGGGGGAGAATGACGTCCCGGGATTTGCTTGAGAAGCATCTATGGATGCAAGCCAGCGTTTTGGTCACTTTACTAGCCGCCGCAT
>NW_005843175.1:47805-57116 GCF_000455745.1 Alligator sinensis
AGGTCAGCCAGTCTGGCTGAGAAGAGCCTCCTCCCTAGGGGAGAGAGGTGGAGGCCATCTCTTCCCAGCAGCTCGCTGCCTCTCTCGCCAAAGAGCGGGCTGTGGTCATGAAAGCCAAAGCCTTCCTGACGACACCAGCGCTGCAGTCTTTGGTTGACCACATAGATCCTCCTGTCCCTTCTCAGCCCATAGCCTGAGACTGGGAGGATCGACGAGAACACTACCTGTGCCCCCAGACCCTTAAGCCCTGCTCCCAAATCCCTGTAGCGCCTCATGACCTGGCTGGGAGTGCTCCTAGCAGTGTCATTGGTGCCCACATGAATAAGGAGCATGGGATAGTGGTCTGTGGGTTTAAGGAGCTTTGGGATCCTCTCCGTAATGTCCCAGATGCGGGCCCCCGGGAAGCAGCAGACTTGCCGGGCTAAGGGGTCGGGGTGGCAGATTGGCCCCTCAGTCCCCCTCAGGAGGGAGTCTCCCACAACAAACACCTTACGTTTTGTCTTGGGGAGAGCAGGGGCGGTAGCTGCAGTTGGGACCATGTTGCCTGCGGGGGCCGGCAACTCAGCAGGCTCTGCTTAATAGTCCCTTAATAGCTGAGTTGATTCTTCCCAAAATCTAATGAGAAGAAATCAGACCATGTTGATGTTCCCTCTCTATTAACCTTGAACCAGTGACCTGTATGTAGGGCATTGACAATGTGTAGGGGGTGCACGTGGGTGCATGTGAACCCCCTGGCCATGGCGGTGCACCCCCTACAAAAAGGCACCACCAACACTGTTGGCAGCACTTACGGGCAGTTGTCGCTTGCTACCCCTTCCCCCCCCCACACACACACACCACCGACGCTGTCAGTGGCATCTGTGGATGGTCCATGATCACTGCTGACCATCACCGACTGCAGGTCCGCTCTTCAGTGCTCAGCACCTCCCCCCTCACCCCCTTGCCACTGACAGTGCTACAGCTGCCTCCAGAAACTCCCAACTTACTGCTGCCATGCTCCCGTCACCAAAAGCACCACCACTGCCTACCACAGCTCACCGTGCCCCACCCCACAACCTCTGAGGGCATGTGGCATTCATGATGCAGGGCCTTATATCTTGTTATACTCTTTAGAGACTAACTGGTTCATAGAGGCATGAGCTTTTGCAGGCTACAATACAGCTGCCTCCAGAAACTCCCAACTTACTGCTGCCATGCTCCCGTCACCAAAAGCACCACCACTGCCTACCACAGCTCACCGTGCCCCACCCCACAACCTCTGAGGGCATGTGGCATTCATGATGCAGGGCCTTATATCTTGTTATACTCTTTAGAGACTAACTGGTTCATAGAGGCATGAGCTTTTGCAGGCTACAACCTACCTTGTCACATACCCCTTCTTTCTGTCAGCCTTTCATAGGATGCAAACAAGCATTTGTAGGACCTGGTTTAGGTTTAGATGGTTTACTGGGTGTGGCATGTGCAGCCATTCACTGTTGCCAGGACTGGCATAGGTAAGTGAAGGTGTAAGTAATTTGTATCGCGGGGAGAGATGTCAGGATTGGGGGAGGAAGGATCTTGCTGGTCCAGGGGGTTGCCTGATTTGAACGGAGTAGTCAAGGGGCTAAAAATAGCCTGCTTGGGATTAAGTGGGGTAGGAACAACACAGTCCCAGAGCGGGGGCAAGTAGCTGGCCATTCCTAGCCCTAGGACTCATTGTATTGCAGTAGCTATAATTGCTTTGATTGCTTAAATTGTTATTTTTCTTTTTATATAATGAATTATTTATCCATTAAGATAAAGTTAATCTTGTTATGATTTACTTTTTATAGTATTTTTGTCAGTCATTATTAGTGTTCTGGAATTAACCATCTATGTCAAATTTCCTATTGCTTAGCATAAATATATTTGACCTGTTGGTCTCATGATTTTAGAATTAAATTTAGTATAAGGAAAATGCTTATGTAAGATCTGTGGTATGTCTGGCATATGTAGAAAGAAGTAATGAATAAGTGAATGATGTATGTATGTGATAATGTGAATGAAGACAGTCCTCTTGCAGCAGGAGAAAATAGCCTTCTGTGGTTTAACAGTTAAAGGTTGCAGCGACGTTGTCAGCAGTTAAGGATTATCAAATACTAGATGATGGTTCATACTGACAGCTGAAGACTGCAAGCAATGACCACTCCCCACCCCTCCAAAAATTTCAGGCCGCAAAGCCAGAAGATCATGTCCTACCAATCCCAGCCTGCCAACAGGACAAGGAGGGTGGCCTTCGTGTCTGATTCAGCAGAATCCATAGGCTTGTACGGACAGCTATCACTAGACAGAATGAACACAAAGAAAAGGCTTTGGGTCTTTCCACCTTCAAGAAGGAGTTTTGGGTGGGTCCAACAAGACCTGACTCCATCCCTCGTGGTCAGTCTGCCCAGCCAGCAAACTGAACTGAGTTATCTAGAATTTGGTAACACCTTGTTTCTTGTTTCTTTTGTATGAATGAATGAATGAGTATGTATGGGAATGAGTGAAGCAGATAACCTTACTGTTCTTTAGTCTTTTCATGTTTTAATTTTTTTGTTTGAATACATGTGGTATTGTGCCTTATCCCTGATAAGATCCCTGCTTGTTTTTAACTCACACGGTACGCCCTGTGTGGACAACAGACTGTGCTATGAATGTGTGCAGGTGTTCCCTAGAATGAATTAACTCATTTTAGATCAGGGTGACTCAGGTCAATCTAAAGTTAGTTAGTTCACCTCCTTTAGGTGAACTAACTTAGATTTTAAGCATGCTATTTTTTCCAGCAATTTAAGCCCTGTGAACACCTCCTAACCTGTTTAGGTCCACCACAATGTAACACCTGTATGTACCCATAGCATCTGACAAAATGTGTTGTTACTTTGTCAGATGCTGACAACTTATAGTAAGTTGCTTGTGCCTCTGAACCAGTTAGCATCTAAGGGTGCCTGAATACGTGTTGTGAGTCTGCTCTGGCACACTGTAATTACAGCACGTCAGCAGGCTCACTTAATCGAGTCTGCTGGGGCATGGTAATTACCATGCTCCAGCCAGCCTCTGCATCTCATGTATCAGTGTCTCTGCATTTCAAAATGGCTGCGGGGGTACTTTAACTAAGCTCGTAGAATGAGAAGCTGTGGTGCTTTAATTAAAGTGGCTCTTGGAGCTCCTTTAATTAAAGCACCCCCCCGCTCCCACCCCGGGAGCATGTGTAAAAGTGTCACCCTGTCCTGCCTTCTGCCAGACTCCAGACCAATATGGCATACCACCTCCTTTCCCCTCTTTTTAACTATCCACTGCTGATACAATGTTTTTGGTATAGAATTGAAGGGTTGTGTTATGGACTGATAAGCTCTTAAATATTTGGTATTGTAAATGCAGTTTGTTAATAAGCACTTCATAAAACAACTTTCTGCCTCTTCATTTACATATAAGAATTATTTGTATATTCTTGCTAACATTGATTTACATCTGAAGAGAGATGTTTGTGGTAACATTTTATAAAAGTAATGATTCAAGTTATACTGAATATTTTAGATTTAGAACTGGAGTTGTCTGGCATATGCAAGACATATTCCAGCCAGTAAAATAGGATCCAGTTAACCATCAGTTGGGTTGAAGCAGTGAACTTCACTTAATTATCTTCTCCAATGGAATGAGGTTGTGCAGATGCAAGAGACTAATTCTGTACCTTTTGTACAGATGCACTTCCATTTTTCTTTCTTTTTTCAAATTATGTCATATTTATTAAAATTCTCATTATTGCACAGTTAATAAACAATGACCTCGTAGCTATCCATCAGTTAAAGTAAATTAAATATAGTTCAGGGCCTGGACAGATGAAAGTGGTGAGGAAGCTGCTATAGAGACAGAATGGACAGGATGTGTAGAGCTCTGCACTGGTGTTTGTCTGTAGGTTATCTTGGGGTGTTCATTTGATTAAGGCAAACCATGTAGTCATGAGAAACTGTAAGTGCTGCTTGGGGAGGTGCATATCTGTCTTCTATGAATCCCAGGGTAATTTATATTGTACAAAATTGATCTATGCATTGGTTGTATAAAGTAGTTTTCCCTTTTGGGTTCTTAAATTTTCTTTCATTGCTTCTTTCTCCTCAGCTGTAAGCACAAGGTGTACTTGGAAAAGCTGCCAAATACTAGCATAATTATCCCATTTCATAATGAAGGTTGGACTTCACTTTTGCGAACTATACACAGCATTATCAACCGGACTCCAGACAGCTTGATAGCTGAAATAATTCTTGTGGATGACTTCAGTGACAGAGGTAAGGCCTATTAAACCACTAGTGGTTTAACTTCAGTTTACAATCTACAACTTTCCATGATTTATATGGAAATTAAATAACAGCAGAGATAAAGAAACAAAACCTGTTTGATCATTTTTATGAAGAATAGATGTGCTTTGGGGGTAGTATGTGTGAAACTTGTATTGAGAACTGCTTATTTACACAGGTGTCCATGGTCATATTTTAGGCTATTTTGACTGAACACTGAAATAATATTTAATATCAGGAGGAAGAAAAGAGTGAAGTCCCTCATGTCCTTCTTTTTAAAAAAAGCCTGAATTGGTGTATTCTATGTTTAATCTAAAAAAAGTCTGTTATTTCTTGATATGTAACCTGTGATGCATTAAGCTGTTGCTAATGTCCAAATAGATTGATATATTCTAGAAAGGGAAAACTGCCTTCTGGGATAATATAAAGGTAATTAGTTTTGTCCCAGGAAAGAATTGGCAAAAGCAGACTTCTCATCTGTAGGTATTGTTGGATGAAGCACTTAGTTGACTGAGAGAAATGTTTGTGGAGCATTGTTGTGACTGTTTCTCAGCAAGACTTTCATTTAATGATATTTGGCAGAGCAAGGGGTGAGAGGAGTCAAGGGGAGAAGAGTCGGTGACACATACATCTGTCTTGGTTTCTCATCACTGCCGTTTCAGTGACAATATGGGCTTTGATAAACTGTTCTTTTACTTGTAATATAGTTTAACTGCAATCAAAAAGTAAGGAGCTGAATGTTCCCTGCTTTTATAGGAACTTCACTATGACCAGAGGTTTTTGGAAGTATAAGGTAGTATTGCAATTTTTCCACAGGCTAGCAAATTCCCAATAGGCAAACCATTTATAGAGAAGTCTATAAGGAAATATCTTGTGGGATATTTCAAAATGTATTAAAGGTTAAAACAAATAATTTTTCCAGCAACAGAACATTGTTAGGGAGATGCTTATGTCTTAGAACCAGTTATAACCAAATGTGCTATGACTGAATAGTGGAGTATTAACAGTCTTTACAGAGATATTTCCAAATATCACAGAAATAGTTTTGTATAATTAAAGGCTATTAGTCTAGAAAATCTACCTTCAATTTCCTGCAGATAATCAGTTTTGCAATCAAGCAAGGATTTTTGTGACCTTGTTATCTCTTATCAGCTTGTTGACTTCTGATTCTCTCTGCCTGTTTTCCAAGCTCTCATTAGAACTGTGAAAAATATTTTGTATTAAGACGTTCTTTTACATTTCAACATTTTGCAATACATTTTCAAAATATTGTGTGGGGCTTTAGCTAAACTCTGTGGAAGTCACATGGTTCAAAATGGTGTGCAACTGAAAGACGTGAACTTAACCCTTATTGAGTCTGCTATTTTGAATCTTTTTACAGTCTTAGAATATAGCAGTTGGTAAAAATGACAAGGCTTCTGAAAGAGGTGGCCTGAGAGAGAGAATTATCTTTATTTTTTTTTAAATCTACTTAAGTACTTTTGCTTGATACTAGGGCTATACAGATATTTTCAAGTGGAGTGAGTTTTGTTGTTTTTTCCATAGGAAAATATAGCCTCTGCAGGGCAAAGCTTCAGAGTGCTTTTAGTCTGATAGTAGTATAAGAGACGTAGCTGTGGTGATCCAGCTGTATAGTGGACCAGCTGCATAGTTGTGATAGACAAGCTTGCAAATACAATCCTTTGAAAATTTCAAAAGAAACCTGTCTTTCTGATAGCCCAATAGTTATCTTTGCAGGGCCTCAGAAGTTCAGCAAACAGGCTGCCATGGAACCTTGGAGGCCAAGGAGCCATGGCTAGAAAATTAAGAGGAAAAAAGATGTCATTGCTTAAGTATAGACATTAAGTAAAGCACAATAGTTATAGCACTTCCAGCAGGGGCTTTCTGAAAGTGCTGTAAATTTGAGCAAGAGTGAACTGAACAGATGTTTGCTGTTCAGTGGGTGGGGGGGAGGGGAGGCGGTGTTTAAAGCCTCCTTCCATTGGCTGCTAGGGGTGCTTTCACAGGCCTCCCAGAAGGCTGCCAGAGTGGTCCGTCTCCCCAGCCCTCCCCAGCCCTCCTCACCAGCTGGCAATCTGGCAGCAGCAACTGCAGGGAGAGACCCTGGGTCCCCTCTCCCATACCCCCCAGGCAAGCATTGGCACCCCACTGCTTGGGTGGGGGGACTCCAGGCAGAGGGACCCCAGAGCTCTACCCCTGCAGCCTCTCAACCAAGCAATGGTACACTGCTGCCTGGCCAGGGCAGCTGCAAGGTGAGAGACCCCAGACCCCTTCCCCTGCAGCCCTCCGCCTCCCCCCCGCCTCCATCTGGGCTGTGGCACACCTCAGGACTGAGGCAGCTACAGAGATAGAAACCTCACTTCCCCTAAAAGACCCCTCCCCCTGGCTAGGCTGTACACCAGGCTATGATCAGAGGCTGTTACTGATTTCAGTTGATGACAGCTGGGGGGACAGTGCCAATCCAGCACTTAGGCAGAGCTCATTTGCTCTACCCAAAGCTTAGAGTGCAACACTGCCTGGAATGGCGCCAGTTGTGCTCTAAGTTAACCCTTGATGGGATCAGGCACAGACATTTAATAAAGCGCTCTAACAAAAAGTTCTTTAGTTTAATACCTCATTCATCAAGGGTCAACTTAGAACACAATCTGCCATTTTCAAAGCTCATTTAAAGTATTTTTAAATCTCTCTAAGAGCCAGAATGGTTCAGTTATGACTTTAGAGCTCTTTCTGCCTCTTAAAGTGAGGTAGGTGTAATGTCTGTCCTTAGCCATTATGTCTACTTTCGTAAGAAAGTAAGGCTAGAAGGAACCTCACGAGATTGTATAGTCTACCCCCCTGCTCAAGGTAAAATCATCCCTGACTGAACCAGCCCACCCAAGTGTCTATATATACAACATACTTCTGAATAAGATCATTCAGTATATTATTTTAAATGCTTTGAATGAACTTTGGATGTAAATAGTGCTAAGTCAAATTTGTGAGACAAATTTTTTTTGTTCAATTGATCTGCATTTATAGGTACTCCCTGATGTTGTTTTTATCAGTAAATATGTTTTTCACTTGTGCAGCATGTCTTGACATTAGTTTAATGGTTTGTCTTAAGTGGGTGACTCAGTTAAATTTGTACAGTACAAATAAACTATTTTTATTTTGTACTTGTGTTGTAAAATGCTTTCTGAATTTTCATTGAATGACTTGGTTAGGTTGATAGATGAAGTACTTCATAATTAGTATAATCTAACCTTCAACCTATGAATAAACTTTTTTTAGAAGAATAAAGATTACAGGAATTCAAGCACAGAGGACATATTTAAGTTGTTCTAGGCTTCATTATTCATAGATATATGTATGTCTGAAATCAGTGGGAATATCACTCGTACCTGAAAGCAAATGTTCATCCTTTCATCTCTGTGTTAAGGTTGTTGTTCATGAATTGTAGCCTCTGGTGTCATTTTTTCCTCAGTATGTGTCATAGATTATATACCTGATATCTTCAATATTTCATAGTACTCTGGAGTCAATTATATTAAATTGTTTACATACTGTGTTTTATATTTATGCCATGATATCTTGCTATAAAAGGAGGAGAGAAACTTTCTGCTAAGAATCCCTACCCTGCAATTATTAGTTTTACACGGGCAGGGAAGGAAAGAAAGGCATTTTAAACCATGCTTATCCCTTTCAAACTGATTGTGTCCAGCATTCTCGTATAGGTTTTTTTATTAGTCAAACTTTTCTACAAAGGCCTACTTAAGGAGAGATTACCAAGAGACAGACAAACTTATTAGAAATGCATTTATTTAGAAAGGTAGAGAACCTTCAGCAATTTGGAAGAAATGTAAATATAGATGGTGGAATGTCCGGGCTTTTCCTATTTTATATTCTTATCAAATGCTAATATTGAAGTGCATATAAAAAGCCTTAGATGACAGACAACAAAAATGTTTTAGTGCAGAGAATGCCACTGAGCACTTGGCTAGACTATTTTCAAGAAGTTATGTGTATGCTTTTATTTTATTCACATTTATTCTCTCAGCCTTAGTGATCAGAACCAAAGCCTTTGGATTGGTCATGCATAACATTAACAATAAATTATGACATTTAGGGATTATAAAAGTGGAAGGACAACTACACCTTTTAAATCTTGATATAACCCAAACTAGAAAGCTGGTATTAAAAAGGGAGGAAGCTAGCAAATGCTGTAAAATGTGACTATGCAATATTTATTCATGAAGCAATTCAATGTCAAAGGACTCAATGAAAGAAGTGCTCTGACAATCCAGAGGCAGAAATCTACATTTTAATATAGATATCTCAGATGGCAAAGCCCTTTTTATTCATATCTTTCCTATTACATCTAACAGGAAGACCCATGAAGAAATAAAAACAGCATTTATAAGGAGGTTTAATAGAAAGCCTTTTTCCCCTTTAATTGTCTTAACAGAAATGAAGGTTAAAAAGGATATGAAGCTTGGAGATTCAGTGTGTGCGTGTGTGTGTGTGTGTGTGTGTGTGTGTGTGTGTGTGTGTGTGTGTGTGGATCTCTCATAAGCATAAATGCAAAACACAAGAGTGTTCTCAAAGTCAAAAGAATATGAGCCTGAGGTTTACAGGGGTACAAATAAAAGGATATTCAAAATACAAATCCAAAACCTAAAACAAGAAATATGCTATTTATAAGACAAATCTTATAAAAGAAGCAAGTGTTGACTTCTTCAGCTTGATTTTGCCCTGAACAGATACAAACATGAGAGCTAGTGGCACTGTATTCTACAGCCCTCTAGAACTGAGGGTATACTTTTCTTTTCAAGTGATGTGAAGTCTCTTGTCTCAACTAGAAAATTGCATCAAATTCTTGGTCATTACTGTTTTTCAGCTCCATGTGCTGTTGTGTTGTGGTCCAGTTAAGGAGAGAATTCAATATTTTGGATTTATAAAGGTACTTCACATGTTAGTTGAACTTATCAGAACTCAGAATTTCCAAGGGAATTTTATGAAAATAAAAACTGGAAATTTCCTGCT
>NW_005843175.1:57126-68333 GCF_000455745.1 Alligator sinensis
AATACTTCTAAACTCTCTTTTTAAGAAAAAAAAATCATTTTGATCAATTTTATTTCTAAAAGATGATCACAAGAAGTTTCCAAGGTATGCTATGAAGCCAGTTTCCTGGCTATTTGCTATTTAGCCAGGATCCTGACAGCCCTGGAGTTGGGCTCCCAGCTCTTTAATGGGGATCCTACAAGCCTTGAGAGCCTGAGCCCTTCTTTTTTAAAAAATAAGCTGGGTATCCAGAGCTGCCAGGCTCATCAGGTTCCTATACATGTGCAGCGATTAATCAAGCCTGCCGGAGCGTGATAATTACTGTGCTCCAGCAGACTCTGGCATCTCATATTTCAGCATCCCTATACTGAAAAATGGCAGTAAGCTTTCATTCAATGAGCTTTGGTTAAAGCGCCCCCAGCGCCATTTTTCAGCCTGGGGACGCTGATGCACAAGATGCTCTGGATGCTTTAATTAGAGCAGCTCTCAGCTCTCAAAGCAACACCCCCACACTCCCAGAGCATCTGTATAAACACCCCTAGTGTTGTGCAAGCCACACACTCAGGCTGCTGGAGAGTGGGTCAGGACTGGAAGTAGTCAGGGTTCCCTGGGGTGTTTACATGATTTACTTGATCCAATTTAATATTTTCCTGTTGAACATTTCAATTTAATTCATTCAACTGGAAAATTTTCCAACCTCTGGGGGAGGCTCTTTTATTCATGGCCATTTTGTTTTGCCTGTTTTGTCTATGGCCATATAAGGACATTGTTTCTCGTGAGACAATAGTTCAGGATTTTTCCCTAAGAGTGCAAATGGCTGCTCCAGGAGAAAAATAACACAGGAACAAGGAGGGTTAAATCACTCCTGAGAGAAGTTTCTCTTGGGAGAGTGAATGTCTGTACATATTCACTTCTGAGAAAAGCTACGGTATAGTCCTCCAGCATCCCAGAATGCTTTGCTCCTCTCCCCCACCCCAGAAGACTGTCAGTTGCTGGACTGTCTTGTTTCAGCCAAGCAGGGAGCAGAACGCGCCCTTGTCATAATCCCCACATTGCATAGCAAGGAGACTCAGGCTAACCTTAAGAAGTCTGGGTTAGTCAGTCCAGGCTGTTCTGTCGTCTGCCTCCAGGCAGACTGAGGGAGCGTGCAGAACATGCTGAGATCTGTGCATCCAGGAGACCCCTGTGCATTCCATTGATGCTCCATGCTCTACTTTTCAAGGACTCTGCATTTGAATGTCTGTTCAGACACATTTCTGGGTTCATTTTTCTACCAGGAGAACAAACCTAGAAGAATGCTCCCAAATCATTTGAATGTGTATACAATCTATGTCTGTCTGTTCAAGTTATTGTCTGTACTATTCCAGTAAGTTATTTGTACTTGGACTTACAGCTGCCGGGTTTTTTAATAATGCTAAATAGTGAACTAACCCTATATGCTAGTCACAGAGGGATAAATTTGATCCTGCAGTATATCACTATCTCTGTGTTATTTACCTTGGGCTCCACTCTGTCATAGTCTGTGCATTAAGGAAATTTTCCGTTCTTGAATAACACAGGTTTTTAAGGTCTAAAGGTCCCTAGCCAGCATGGCTAGTTTGTTAGTTTGGCTTTTGAGTCTGAACTACAACTTTTCAAGCCATGTGGGGACTATGCTTGCCTTCAATATCTGAACTAGAACCAATAGTACCATTGATGCTAATTTAGCAGTATTAATAGGTTCCAGTTAGTTTCGCCTTCATAGAATGAATATGAGTTTATTTTTAGTCATGCCCACAATGATAGTTACTTGGCAAAGGACAGAGTGCTGTTTTAGAAGCAAAGCAGGACTAATTCAGTGTCAAAATGTGTATGCCTTTTTCTCAAATATAAACTGTACAATCTGTTTTACAGCACATTTATATCCCATTAATTGTACTTGCAGACAGCTGCTTTGACTGGAATGTTACTTGTGACTCCAGTTTATGGATACTTGAATTGGGCAGGCTAAACTTTGTGATGAAATGAAGGTTATGTTGTATGGTTGTCTTGTCCCAGCAAAACTGCTGCAAAAGCAGGTTCTCTGGTACTGTGAATGTTCACTCCTACCAGTGGGTATTCTCCAAAGTCAATATCCGTGATTTGAAAAAGTTGTAGTTGTGGAATGGCATTTTAATAGATGGAATTCAATCTGTACCACTGCAAATCTAAACAAATCTTCTCTTTTTCATGAATCTAAAGGACTGTCTCTCAGATAGGCTTGCACGATTGCTTTCATCATTTAATAAATTGCAGTCACACTCCATGTGCAACTTGGATAACCATTAAATTGGTCAGCTGTATATTCCACTGACTATTTGTGCATATTGAATATAAGGACAAAAAATAAAGATTAATTGAACATACAAGTTATTCACTTAACTGCATAGTCAGATGCGCATACAGTTATCTATTAATTTAAAAACTCCTGTCAGCCTTGTTCATCATTCCTTTTGTAGCTGCTGCTATTTGACAGGCAGTTTTATGTGCAGCTTCTTTCAGAAGCATATGCATAGTTTCCTCAGTTTTTATGAAATACACCTGTTTCAAATAATTTTTAAACATTTTCAGGCTGTTTAGGAAAAATTGGACATGACAACCGCACTAGAAAAATGATTTTCTAGGAATGCTGGTATTCTTTTGTGGAAAAAAAAAACCTCCTTATGCTCCTTGTCATTACAGCAAGGAGACTATAAACCTTGCATACCAGACAAGGACAGTTCTGTGGGTCAGGAAGAGGACCAGAAGTTAAGAGCTTGATCATTGTCACCGAGTACTCTTTGACCTTGTATACATTTATTGATCTCTATTCCCATATCAGTGTAGCAGGGTTAGTGGTACATTTCTTTCTCTATGGTGAGTGTAAATTTAATTAATATTGTAGACCACCTGAAATTGTTAGATGGAAGGTGATCATATGGTGTGGTTTGGGTGGGTGAGTGGGTTGGTAGGTTTGTTTTTTGCCTTAGGTTTTGTCAGGTAGTGTTCATCTGCATTGTTAGTTTACCCTCCCCGTCATTATTTTGTTTTGAATAAACTTTGAGGCATGTGGAGTCTGATCTCAAATTGTAGTGGTAAAACTCAGCATTGCTCTGGGGTCATGGTGCAAAATGCAGGCTAAAGGGTATCTAAGGACTTTCATCATCTCATGCAATTCTGGGTGCAGTCTAACTTGCACTGACTGCCACAGGTTAGTCATGGTAACATAGGATTGCCAGGGCATGTGTACTGACCACCTAAACCTCCTTCTGTCAGAGAGTCTTTGCGTTGGCCATAGGGAACATGGGAAGCGTAGATACCACGTCAGCAGATCTGCCCAATCTTTTTCAACAATACAGTGCTTTCTTCACACAATGGATCATCTGATCTGCTGAATCCTAATCATGAAATGTTCTTTCAAATTAACTTAATTTTAAGATGGTTTTCATCCTGTGAATGATCTGCTCTTCCACTGGGGCCAGGAAGATTCTTCCCCTTCTCCAACCCCAACTTCTCCCAAATGCTTTGTTTTTCTTTGGGTTTCTTTCACCTTCTTATGAACCACTAGACTTTAAGTGTAGCTGGATGCAAAAGATTGGTTTGTATGCATTACTACTGAGTCGGTCTTGTTTTAACCAGTTTTTGGTTAGGAAGGAATTCTCCCAAAGGGCCGGGGGGGAATTAACTCCACTTCTTCTCTGTACCCTAGGGCAGGGTCCCTTTCCCAGAATCATCTGACAATACTTTATTTACTACAATCTGAATGGTTGTCATCCTTGTCTCCCTGCTCTTTTCCTGTGATGCATTATCAGTTCCTTTTTATTGGGTACTTTGGGCTGTCATATGCAATAAGGAACAAAGTGAGTGTTGTTCTGGACACTTTTGGACAGCTGGTTTTCTGTGACTGGAGGGAACTGGGCCAGTGGCCCAGGAGGTCCTGTTATAGTCCTATAACTAAGGGTGGACAAGAGGGGCATCCTCCCCAGACACACAGAGTCCATGCCTGAGCAGCCCCATTGCTAACCCATGACTTCAAAACTGTTTCTGACTGCTGCTATTACTGCTTTAAATGCAACAGCCAGGTTGGGTAGAGCCTGCAGTAGTGGTGGTGGTAGCAGCACACACACCAACACACAAACTCCTCAGCTTGTTATACTGTTGGGCCTATATTCCAATATGTTTAGACAATCAAGGCCAGTTAATGATCATCTGCTTTGAGGTTGAAAAGAAAAACAGCTGACACTGTTCTAGTGTTTGCACATAGATACAGTTACAAATGATGCAGGCTATGTAAGTTTTGAGTCTTTTCTAATTATTTTATGGGCTTCTGGAGAAGTAGTCAATCAGTTTAATCCCAGATAACTGGAATTTTCCAGATTTGTTCGGTATGCCATGGAGGGGCCAGGAGGAACTAGGGCTGACCTAGAACTATGGAATCAGTAGCGTCTTTAACAAGAGTCTCAGTATGGCGATTGCACACATGCTGTTTCTGTCCTCAGCTAACTATTTTTTCCTCAGCTAACTCTCTTTTGCTGCAAACACTTTTTTCTCTCTCTCTTTTGTAGCTAAGAAAATTCTGAGGGGTTGGGTTTTTTGCAGGGTTTTTAAGTATGTTTGTTGGAGCAATATTTGCCCCGCACTGAGGCAGAAAGCCTGGCATCTTGTAATTGTGTCTGAAAACCACTAGCTGAATGTTAGCAACAGAGAAGACAGCACAATGACAGCAGAGGAAGTCCTAATACATATTCCTTGATAAAAACTGGCACTTCAACTTAGTCTTTTGGCGTTTTATTTCATTAAATTTCTGAAATGATTGATATCGCTGCCCCATTCACAGTGAGGCTGTGTGTGTGTGTGTATGTGTGTGCGCATGTGTATTGTTGTAACTAGCAATAACATGTTTCCATGTGTATCTTTTTTTTTGTTCATTTAAATTACAATAGCGCTATGTAGTATATTGAAGTCCCCCCTGTTTATAAGCAGTTAGTGCTCCATTGGGGGAAAAAATAATTTAGAACTAATATAAACACTGGGTTAGATTGTGTTCCCTTTGAAGTAAAAATAGTAGTAAATTCATATCAACTTCTACAGAAGAGGAATCCTAGTCTACTATGTTTTTTGAAAAGTTTATACCAGAATTTTCTGTCCAGAAAGGTCTCACCCTCGCTGTCTACAGGAAAAGGTGCTGCTTTTTTGGAGTGTAGTTGCAGTGGTGGAGCTCGTGGCATAGCCCTTCATTTGCAATGCAAAACATTGCTTTCTAATCCATTAGAAGTAGCTCTAGATTAACATGAGCACTTGCTTAATAGCTTGCAGTATGGAGGCAGAAAAGAGGGATCAGAAAAGCAGGGGCCAGTGACTAAATGTAATATAAAAGCATTACATTTTAGATCACCCTGACCTCGGTTAGGGCGATCTAAATGCCTGTGTGCACAAGGGTTTATAGGTATTAGATCACCCTGAAAATCATACACCCAGCATAAAGTTTGTTCTTATTGGACAAGAACTAATTTTAGATCTATATAAGTTAATGCGATCTAATGAATGCTTGCATGGGTCTGCAGCATAGCCCTGGAACTCAAAGTACAGCCACTTTCCACAGACCCAGAGCTTTGCTGTTTTTACCCCCTGACTCTGACCAGGTTGTTTTTCCTCCCTGGACCCAGCCAGCTGTCCCTGAATTCACCAGCCATGCCTCCCCTGGACCTGCCAGCTCCCTCTACTCCAAATTTACTCGCCTCCAGCTGCCCATGCCACTTCCTGGCAAGCAGTGAATGCTTGCATGTGGCATCTTAGATCTAGGCAGCTTAAACTATTCTGCCTAAACCTGAGCTGGGTCCCATCAATGTTTGTTTGCAACCTCAGTGGCACCAGTGTCTGCAGACCTTTTTGATTTCTATCTCAAAATCCTGGCAGGAATTAATGTAACTTGGAATAGTATTAACTTCTCTTTTCATTAATGATGATATGGCTACTGCAGAAGCTATGGTATTTGAGACAGAGCAAGCACCAGTGAAGTGACACAAAGTCAAAATGGGTATGCCAACTGTTTTGAAACTCCAAGATCTGGACATTTAAGAGGCCTGGCCCTCTCAAATTCCCTCCTGAAGACTTGTTTCCCAGCTAGTTGACTGATATTTTTTTTTCTCAATAGACATTGTTGCTACTTTATTTGAAATATTGGAACTAACTTACTTAGATAAAATGTGCAAAATGATATTCAAATATATATTTCTAGTTAGGTTAATAGCTATTTTTTTTTCATATGAGGAAGCACCTAAGGCATCTCCTTTTGCCCTAAATGTACAACTAATAAAGGTCTGCTTAAAAGGTCCTGCCCCAGAGGATTGACAATCAACAACTTCAACCCTGCAAAGACATTTTTAATTTTAGCACTTGGATGGCCCACTTTGCAAGAGATTAAGCAAAGTGTGTATATTGGGCTATATCCTAGAATTTCAAACTCTTTTTTATGCATTCTTAGACATACTATTGATACTTATACACCAAATTGAAAAATACTTTCTTCTGTGGCTAAACAGAACTCTCTAGTAGTAATCAGGCCTATTGCTCCACTGAAAATCCATGTTTGGGACCTTGGATCACTAGGGTGGCATGCAATGTTGTCTTCTACGAATGAGTTCCTGGTGTAAGAAAACACCTAATTCAACTTTGCACAAAAACTTTCTGAGCTACCTGAAGGACAATATTGGTCAATTCAAAGAGATCATAAGCTTTTACTATATTAACCCAAGTCCAAGACTATTTCAAATTTTATAGATTCATAGCTTCATAGATGTTAGGGTCGGAAGGGACCTCAATAGATCATTGAGTCCGACCCCCTCCATAGGCAGAAAAGAGTGCTGGGTCTAGATGACCCCAGCTAGATGGATATCCAACCTCCTCTTGAAGACCCCCAGGGTAGGGGAGAGCACCACCTCCCTTGGGAGCCCATTCCAGACCTTGGCCACTCGAACTGTGAAGAAGTTCTTCCTAATGTCCAGTCTAAATCTGCTCTCTGCTAGCTTGTGGCCATTATTTCTTGTAACCCCCGGGGGCACCTTGGTGAGTAAATGGTCTGCAGGCCCTTAACCATACGAGTGGCCCTTCTCTGGACCCTCTCCAGGTTATCCGCATCCCTCTTGAAGTGCAGCGCCCAGAATTGCACGCAGTACTTCAACTGCGGTCTGACCAGCGCCCGATAGAGGGGAAGTATCACCTCTTTGGATCTATTCGTCATGCATCTGCTGATGCACGAAAAATTGCCATTGGCTTTTCTGATGGCTTCGTCACACTGCCGACTCATGTTCATCTTGGAGTCCACTAGGACTCCAAGATCCCTTTCCGCTTCTGTGCCACCCAGCAGGTCATTTCCTAGGCAGTAGGTGTGCTGGATATTTTTCCTCCCTAGGTGCAGCACTTTGCATTTCTCCTTGTTGAACTGCATTCTGTTGTTTTCTGCCCACTTGTCCAACCTGTCCAGGTTTGCTTGCAGCTGTTCCCTGCCCTCCAGCATGTCCACTTCTCCCCATAGCTTTGTGTCATCCGCAAACTTGGACAGAGTTTAAGATGACCCCAGCCCCCCAATAATTAGATTCTGTATGTGGAAAATTTATAAATTTTTTATAATTTTATTTCCCACGCATAAAATCTAATTATGAGAAGATTTTCTTAAATTCATCCTCCTCCTCCCCTCCGCAGGGGGGGCAAGGAGCTAGACCGTTACCCCTTGCTCACTTGCCCCTCCATGCCTGTGCCTGTCCCCACTGCCTGCCCCTGCCCCTTACTTCCTGCCTCCCCCCCAACCCCTGACCTAACAAAAAATGTCTTGCATTTGACAGCTTGTCTAACTTTATCCCAACTACAGTTGATCTAATAAAACATATAATTCTAAAACAATCTTGCCTCTCTCTCAATTTCTGTACCATCATAGATACAATGTCATTTCTTGAAGTAAACACTCAGAACTCTGCTACTTTCCTGGGTCATTGATGTGCATACCAATTTAGATGCATGTTCCAGACATTGGCTTCCTCCCTCTTCGATAGGCATTCAAGCCAGGGCTTCTCTCATGTGTGAATAGCTGCTTTCTGGTGCAGAGCAGCCCTGACACCTGATCCCACAGGCAGGACTTAATCCAAAAGATTATTACAAAAATCCATAGATAAAGTCATACTGACTACCATACTAACATAAAAAGAACAAAACTGAGCATATATGGGAAGCAAGGATTTTGTAGGTGATATCTTTTATTGGACTAACTGCATGGCTAGAATAGATTTAGACATGTCTCTGTATTTTTGTATTTCCTGGACCATAACAGATATAACAGCACTCCAAAACTGAACATAGCTGAATACAGTGTAAATAGAGACTGAATGTAACAGTAGTATATCCATTTTAGGGAAATATCTATGAATGATTAGTAATGTACCCCAAATGTATGCATTGTCTAGGGGTACCGATGACATCCAATCAGAACAGAGTAGATATTTCTGCTTTATGTGTATTGCATAACAAATAAATCTTTATAAAAACCCAACTTGGCAGCAGTAAGAATAAGATGGTTTGATTTTAAAGTTCCACAGTTATTAATACTTACTAAACACGGCTACAACCCAAACCCCTGCAAACACAAAGAGTGACTTTTGTTTTGGAGCTTCCCCTATTTTGATTACTAGTTTTTACACAACTGTAGTGTTTTTAATCTGCAATGAAAATTAGACATTATGTTCAATAGGCTCTTGCCTATGAAAGCTCATGCCTTTCTGAACCAGTTAGTCTATAAGGTGCTACCCTGCCCCACTTTCTCTCTAACTTGAGACTAACATGGCTAATCACCTGTCTTCAGAAACAGAGCAAATCCAGCAATAACTGTTTTATTAGCCAAAGCATTTTGCCTTGGCAAGAATGACTTAGCATACCTGTGGGGAAAGGAAGAGTTTTTTCAATGAGGAAAGTTCAACTTATGAATGATGGTCAATTTGAAAACACCTGCAGCAAATCTTGAAATGGATTTCATCTGCTAGAGTGTAGAAGAATATTACGGAGCTGGGAGGGGAAAAATGCAATTCCAGATAATTGAAATCATATACCTCAACTGCCTTGAACCTGTTGTGTGTGTGACTGCAACAGGAGATGAAATTTTATATGGGAAGGAAAAGAAAACTTGTTTCATTCTTTATCTCAAGTCCAAACTATATAACGAATAAACTATGGACACTGTTAAAATGCAAATTAATCCTTACTCCCATTCACAATCACATTCATAAGAAGCTGCAAAAGGCAAGTACTTCCACTTTAGAAACTTATAGAATCATAATTATGAAGGTTTGGTTTTGTTTCCACAAGCTTTGGCTCACTCTGTCTCTAAGCAAGTTCCTTCTCCTAATGCTCTAAAACAGGTGGAGCTTATAGCTCATACTAGTAACCCCTCACCGCATCTCTCTCAGGTGGAAACACAAAAAGATTTTTTTAAGGACTGTAAGAACAAGGTGTTACTAATTTTGAGCTTCATGTTGTGGGCCAGTGAGGCCTCTTCGTATTGACTTCAGACATGTTTATCATATCACTCTGACTTCAGTCATCTGCAAAGGAGTTCAGGTTTTTTTACAGCGTGCAATATATACTGATGACATGGTTTCAGAATCCTTCCACTAAAGGCACTGACAGCATAGTCAGCCCTTTGCTTATGTATCAAGCTACATTCATCCTACTTTTGTTGTTTTTCTTGCTGAGTTATGGATCCTGGATCTGAATAGCATTTCTGTAGGCATTAACTAAAATTAGCTTTTGGTTTACCTAAATTCTCCATCTGAAAAATTTAGACCTGTGTTTCATAAGCAGCAAAGAAAATTGCTAAAGCTGGATGAACATTAATGTCTACTTCAGTTTCTTTCTGAAGCATCAGCTGTTTGCTTTCCACTCCACAGGAAATGATGATTACAGTACACTGAAACATCAAACCAACTGAAAATGGCCTTGAACAATTAACTCATGGTTACCTTCTTTGGCTGTCAACATTGATGAAATATGGATAAATCATGTATAATTAGCCTAAAAGCTAGAGACTATAAAAAAAATACCCCATAGTTGTGATAAAAAATATACATAGTTGTGTATATTTTTTCACTTAGACTTACCAAATGGTAAAATTCAAGAACAAATTATATTTATATATATATATATATTTGTTTCATTATTTAACTTAACCTCAACTAAAGCTCTCTGGCTCCCCATCCCCCAGTAGCAATGCATTTTCAAATAGAATGAACCATAGCACTATTGCTCAAAGTAAATACTCTGTATTGCAGAGGTAAATGAATTTGTACTGGGGGAAAAAAATCTAGGACTGATTAAATGTTACGTTTTAGAAAAAATACTCAATTGATTTAGCTCCAGGTTCTGCCTAGAAGTCCTTGTGCATCCTAAATACCATACTTTTGAAATGTAAACATGTCTCCAGATATATAAGATGCACCTTGTTTCTGAAAGCTAGAATGAAGGAAAAAAGATTTTTCCAGAGTTAGGGCTGCATAGAATAAGAGGAGAGATTAATCTTCAGCTGACTTGCCCTCCTTTTCCTTCTAAGGCTAACAGGAACATCTAGCATACAACAAAATTGCCATAAGAAATCTTAGTTTGATTAGTAGAACATCAAGAACCTGAGAAGGGAGATATTATCATTAACAACGCTGGAATGAAGAACAATGGGCCATTAAACAGCCAATTGATTTCGTCAGCTGCCTAAATAGTAATACTGTTACCTGGTGTTTGTATCTCAGGCAGAAAATCAGCTTCCCTGCATGTAATGCACACACGTCAATTTGGGAGAGGGGGTGCTGATTTTGCAGGGGGGAGGGAGAGTTTTATGTGAGGAGAAAATGGTATATTTATAAATTCATTAGTCATAAGTTTTTGGAAATAGTTTTAGATGAACAATTTTCAACCTGTTATTGGGTTATTTACTGTGGTTACTTACACACTGTTGATTGAGGTGTGTGATTGGGGACCTGATGATACTATTTGATCCTTGGTGATGAAAACAAACCTCTTAAAACCAAGTAAATGAATCGAGCAAAGTGAATAACTGTTTCTTAAGCAAATAGTAACTTACCTTAAACATTAGTATGTTTCTTAGGCATTTATGTAAATGCAGTTCATAGATTCATAGATGTTAGGGTCAGAAGGGACCTCAATAGATCATCGAGTCCGACCCCCTGCATAGGCAG
>NW_005843175.1:69724-74884 GCF_000455745.1 Alligator sinensis
AGGAACACTGAGGCAAAGAACTCGTTGAGGAGTTCAGCCTTGTCTCCCCTGTCTGTCACCAATTGTTTCTGCCCATTTAGCAGTGGTCCTATTCCTCCCTGGGCCTTCCTTTTACTCCCTATATATCTAAAAACCAATTTCTTGTTGTCCTTTACTTGGGATGCCATCCTCAGCTCCATGGTAGCTTTGGCCCATCTAACTGCCTCCCTACAAGCGCGAGCAGAGGAGGTATGCTCCTCTTTGGTGATCTCTCCCTGTTTCCACTTTTTATGTGCTCCCCTTTTGGCCCTTAGGCTGCCCTGGATTTCTCTGGTCAGCCAAGGAAGCCTCCTGGCCCCTTTCCCTCTTTTTCCTCACATCGGGATCGTCTCGCTTTGCCCGAAGGATCATTTCCTTAAGGCACAGCCACCCTTCTTGGGCTCCCATCACTTCAAAACTCCGACTCCGCAGCGCGTCCTTGACTAAGTTGTAGATTTTAAACCTCAATAATTCTGCTATTCCAATCATGGGTAGAACTTCTACTAATACCAAATAGTGTGATGCCATTACAAGGTATTTCGGTGTCCATAAATAAACAATACTTACGATGATTATGATTTTCCTTTACTTTTCATTGACAAAGTTCTCCTATGGCATAGGTCTGAGCATCTCTCAATCTTTAATGCTTTTCCTGTCAACACACCGGTGAAGTAGGGAGCTAAAGTCCAGACAGGCCAACTGATTTGCCGAAAGTCACATAGGAAGTATATTACAAAATGAGCAGTAGATCCCAGGGCTTATGAGTGTGATTATACCTAACCAATGAATCAATCTTCCTCTCCAGTATTGTACTATGATGATGGATATATTTGGAAGGAAAGGGATGTGATGCAAGCAACAATAAGCCCAGTAATGGTGTTCCTTTATGAAGCTATACATTACTGTGTGAATACTTGGAAGGAAAATCATAGAAAATTAGGGTTGGAAGGAAATGCAGGAACTCATCTAGTGAACCCCATGCCCAAAGCAGGACCAGCCCCAATGATATCATCCCAGCCAAGGGTTTTTCTATGTGAGGCTTAAATACCTCGAAGGATGAAGATTCCACAACCTGTTCAAGTGCTTAACTACCCTCCTTGTGTGGTTTTTTCCCCCTAATGTCTAACCTAATCCTACTCTCCTACAACTTGAGACCTCCTCCTTCTTCTGTCATTGACCACCACTGAGAACAGTCTAGTTGCATCCTCTTTGGAACCACCCTTCAGGTAGTTGAAGACTGCTATCAAATCCTCTCCCAGTCTTCTCTTCTTTAGACTAAATAAGCCCAGTTCCCTCAGCCTCTCCTCAGCAGTCATGTGCCCCAGCCCTCTAATCATTTTTTTTGCCCTCTGCTGGATTGTCTCCAATTTGCTCACATCCTTTCTCTAGTGAGGGACTCAAAACTGGACACAGTACTCCAAATGTGACCTCATTACTAGCAATGTTCCTACTAATTCAGCCCAGTATGCAATTAGCCTTCTTTGCAACAAGGGTGCACTTTGGTCTCATATTCAGTTTATTGTCCACTGAAACACCCAGGTCCTTTTCTACACACATGCTGCTTAGCCATTTGGTCTCGTCTGTACCAGTACATGGGATTGTTCTGCCTAAGTGCATGTCTTTGCACTTGTCCTTATAGAACCTTATAGGAGGATTACTTTTGGTCCAATCCTCCAATTTAATTGAGGTCTCTCTGAATCCTAGCCCTACCCTCCAGCATATCTACTACTTCTCCACCCCCCCACACCCCCCCCCAGTGTCATCTGCAAACTTGCTGAGGGTGCACTCTATCCCATCTTCCAGGTCATTCATGAAGATATTGAACAAAACCAGCCCTTGGTGCACTCCACTTGATATCAGCTGCCAATTAGATATTGAGCTGCCTTTGATTACTACCCTTTGAGCCTGACAATCCAGCCAGTTTTCTCTGTCCGCCTTACAATTCATTCAACCAGTCCATTGTTCCTTTGCTTGCTTACAAGAATGTCATGGGAGACCTTATCAAAAGCCTTGCCCAAAGGCATCACATCCTCTAGTCTCCCCACATCCACAGAGCCAGCCTTCTCATCAGAGAAGGCAATCAGGCTGGCCAGGCATAACTTGCCCTTAGTGAAGCCATGCTAACTGTTACTAATCACCTTCTTCTCCAAGTGCTTAGAAACAGATTCCTGTATTAACTCCTTTTCGGTCTTTTGGGACCTATTCCAATCACCATGAGTTTTCAGAGATAATGGCAAATGGCTCTGCAATCACATTGGGCAACTCCCTCAGCACCCTCAAGTTCACGGCATCCAGCCCAATGGACTTGTACATGTCTGTCTTTTCTAAATAGTCCATAACCTGATCATTTGCCACTGTTGGGTGCTTACCTCCCCACACTGCTGCCAGTTGCAGTAGTCTGACCTTGCCTGAGAAAACTGAGGTGAAAAAGGCATTGAGGACTCTAGCCTTTTCCATATCACCTGTCATTAAGTTACCTCCCCCATTCACTTAGGGACCTTCACTTTCCCTGATCATCTTGTTGCTGACATACTTGTAAAAACCCTTCTTGTAACCCTTCAAGTCCCTTGCTCACCACAACTCCAGTTGCCCTTTGGGCCATATCCTGATTTTATCCCTGCATGCCCACGCAATACTCTTATACTCCTGCCTAGTTGTCTGTCCATATTTCCACTTCTTGTAAACTTCCTTCTTGTGTTTTTGCTCATTTAAGAGCTCCTTGCTAAGTCAAGCTGGTCTTCTGCCATACTTTCTAGTCTCCCTTTGCATTGGGGTTCTTTAAAGTACAATAAGCTCTCCTGGACTCCCTTCCCCCTCAGAATGGCCTCCTAAAGAATCCTATACCAGTTCCCTGAGTAAGACAAAATTTGTTTTTGGAGTCAAAGTCTGGTTTTCTGAAGTCTAGGGTCCTTGCTTTGCTGCTCTCCTTACTTTCCTCAGGATCCTGTACTCAGTCATGTTATGGTCACTGCTGCCCAATTTGCCATCCATTTCTATATTGACTGTCAGCTCTTTCCTGTTTATGAGCAGCAGATCAAGTGACACTGACTTTGTACTTTAAACTATACAATTCTCTCAACTAGTTGGCTCAAAGTTTCTAAAGGGATAACCTTCATTCAACAGCGGCTACAAAAGAAAAAGAAAAAGACGCACAGAAAAGTAAAGAAGCAAATTCAAAAGCTAAGAAACTAACTTTAAGTAAAATCATTGGAAACCTGAGGTTGAAGAAGAACATGTTTGTTTGTCCTTCTCTAAAAGAAAGCTCTTTCATAGAAAACTGTGGATGTGCCATTTAAATCCTGTTGTGGAGAAACCTCTCCAGTTCTTAGTTCTTAAGTAAGAAATAAAGTCACTAAAGACTTATGGGAGGAAAGGGTGCCAATTTTGAAAACTTAGTTGGAGAGAGATAGAGATTACTGATGGAAAGGACAAAAAGGTTTGAAATATGGAATCTAGAATGGGTAGATACACAAATGTACAGTTCCAGGTGAATGAAGAGAGGATAGAAATATTGTTCTCTCCCATAAACATAAGCAGAATGAAGTACAGATCTTGAAAAGTTAAAGATGTGGTTCCTCTGGGCTACCCAGTCCCTATATAGATAGATATAGGTATATATATAATAGAGAAAGAAAAGCTAGTTCTATAGGATAAAACTTGTAGAGCTACCAGTTAGTCAACCCACTGAGGGTGGAAGTGACATTTGCACCTCATCTTATAGAATAGTATGAACACACTGAGCATAAGCGGTGTTTCCACCAGGCTCTTAGCCTATGAAACTGCAAGTAGAGATGCATACATTAACTAGGTCCCTTTAAGTGTTTCTCTGTTTTCATGGGAAATAGGTGGATCCAATAAATGATTATTATTTGAGGAGCCATAAAAACCCCTGACTGCAAATAACTATAAATTATATCTGGCTCACTTTTACGCTTCTTTCTTGTATTCCCTTTTCTCCCCCTCCTTCACTTTCTAATATGTATCTGGCTTTACACAGGCTTGGATATTTGATTTGATTTAGTCCTATTAAAATAATATCCAAATCATATCCAATTTTGAGGTGCAATTGTTGGGTTGTTTTTTTTAACAAATCAGTAACTTAAAGTACACACACAAATAAACTGTGAATGACCAACTGGTTAAATCATGCACATACCTATAAATTCTTAAGTTGCCCACATGTAGGAGATGCATACTTGGGCCTAGTTGGAAAAAAAGATAGATAGAAAAAAATGAAAAATTGACTAGAATGTCTGACTTTGAAAAAAAGATAGTCAGACATTCCAGTAAATTTTTCATTTTTTTCTTTTTTTTTTTCAAAATAAGCCCAAGTATGCATCTCCTATATGTGAGCAACTTAAGAATTTACAGATATGTGCATGATTTAACCAGTTGGTCATTCACACCCCCTGACTGGCTAACACGACACCTCTTCCATGAAGTATTTTCAAGGATTTAGAATGATGTTCTGGATAACGGTCATTTACTTCCAGCCCAAGCCATATCCTTGAACCTGCACAATTAAAAAAACAGGGATAAGGTTTCCAAGGCAACATTTCTGGTGGCATGTCTGGTGGCAACACAATATCCACATTCTTCATGAAGGTGCCAGTTTTAACCACCATAATAGGTTCCTGCGGTTCACTATTCAGTTTCCTCAGAGTTAGCAGGCTGGTTTATATTCAGGACTGTTGTCCTGCTCCTTCTGACTGATCTGGACACAGAAGGAGCCCAGATGAGTCTTCTGAGCCCTTCCGTAGCTAAACTTTTTTTTCCCCAAAGAAGATTTTTCTGAGTAAAAACTTTAGTACAAAATGAATACTTTTGCTACTATTACTTTGTGCAGTGTTTATCATGGTTCAGTAGAAAGAAGCTCAAGAGCCCAAACTGATACTAGTTTTGTTTAGATAGAATACTATAATAATTTCCCCCCCAAAGCCACTTCCCACTTAGTATTTGCATTCATAGTTCTGACTGTCGCCTGTTTTCTATGCTTCAAATATTCTCTAATATGTACAGTATTGATAGTACTATTTAAAATATACATTTGGATGAGTGGAAAGTAGTTGGGTGTTTTTACTCTACTGCTCTTCTCTCCCCCCCCCCCCCCCCCTCTTTTTTTTTTTTTTTTAAACAGCCCCC
>NW_005843175.1:74915-82302 GCF_000455745.1 Alligator sinensis
CTTTTTTGTTTTTACAGAAGGCTCCCTCTCACAGGGAAAAGGATCAGTACTAATCTTTAAGGAATTTGGGGCAAGGACAGTTTACTTATACACACATTAAGATGGTTCCTTGAAGCAATTAATGAGTTTTGTTTTTACTTTGAATACCCAATTTTCAGCCCCTGCCAGCCAAAGCAATCATTAGAAGTGAACTTAAAGCCACAGTAAGATATGGATTAATTTCTTCCTCCAATTCTTGCTGTCCATTATAATATTTGTTTGTTTCTTCAGACTAATGCTATTTTACTCAAACCCCACTTCCTTGGGGCAGACACTTGCTGTTTATGTAAATACCAAGGTCTTTATAATATAATCTATATTAAGTGGGGTTGGGTATGATTCTTGCCATAAAAACCACACATTTTCTTTTTTTATCATAACAGATAGCAGAAAATGTATTTAAAAATGCATTTCAGGCAACTAAGGGGTTTTTTTTCAGACAAAATCAGAGCATCTCTTGACAGGCTCTGTAGAAGAGTTAAAAAAATCAATTTGTCAGGGATAAACTTCTATAAACAAAGCAGCATGTTGTATACAAACAGCCAGTCAAATACTAAACTGTTTTAATGCAATGTGGTTCACACATCCAATTCCACTGCTATAATACAAATAATGACTTACATTTCAGGTTTCTGTAATAGTTTTTCCTACCTCTATTTGAATACTCTTAGAATTCATGTGAAGCCCATTAGAAGGGATGCGCTTGTCCTAGTAATAAAACAATTATGTTGACTGAAAAATCTATGATGAAATAGCTTTGTATCCTGTGTAGGACATCTAATTAATTTTCCACACAACAGGTTGAGTTTTAGTAACCTACTTTACGGGAAAAATCAATCCCATCCTGCTTAAATAGTGCTACAAAAAATCAGCACACGTTATTAGCAACTCTTTGAAAATAACTGATATTGAGAGCAAAGGCTTTAATATCACTATTTATTCTTTTCCTTCATGATCATTTTTATTTCAATTGCCTCCTAAGCAGGCCCACAGGATAGAGCCACTTTGCACTTTATAATATCAACTGCACATTGTTTTTATGGTACTCTATGCATAAAATCGTGAGAACATTAACATACGTGACACTAGCTCATTGCATAGAGTTCTTGCTTACTTTAGTCACTTGTGTTTTAAGTTACTATATTTTGGGTTGTACTATATGTAAATTTTTCTTATTCTTTTACTGCTTATCTATAAATCTCACAACTATATATTCGTGATAGTTTGATTTACAGTAACACCTTCAGACTCCAGTGGTGAAATTGGGATCCAAACATAAGAGCTGTACAAATGCATAATCTAAATGGACAAAGCAGATAAAGTTAAGAGAAACTGAAAGGTGAAGTGATTTATATATTTAAGGGCACATGGCAAGTCAAAGGGAGAGGAAAGACTAAAAACTATTTTCTGTCACCATAGAGGATAGGACTAGGAGCAATGGCCTCAAACTGCAGCAGGTTCTAATACCCAATTTCTAATATCCAAATTTAGGTTGGGTGTTGGAAAGAACTTTCCAGCTATGAGGCTGGTCAAACATGTGAACAGACTACCTAGAGAAGTTGTGAAAGTTTCAGTGAGCAAGTTGAACAGACACTTGACTGGGATAATTTAGCTAGGGGTGATCCTGCTTTGAGCAGGGGGGTGGATTTGATGACTTCTTGAGACTCCCTTCTTGCCCTACTTTCATATAATCCTATGAAATTTCACCTATAATCAGAAATGTGGTCTCTATGGTAATGAATGGGTATCATGTTGGCTCTCGGCATAGGACAAATTTTGCTCCTAATGACGATGCAATTATACATATTGGTTCCTTTGCAGAGCACAGTGAAACCCTTTGTTTTCTTGAGACTGTTGAAAGAGAAACCTTTCCAGTCTCTGGAAAATATTAAATGTGAATGTTTTGTTTACATTATCAACAGCGCAGTGGTGCTGAAGGCCAGTGCTGCTTTACTAGAAAAGCAAAAGCAGGATTTTGGCTGTCATGCAAACAGAACATGCAGCTATGATTCCACTTTTGGGTCTTTGAATGCATGAGCATGTTGCTGCACCATTCAGATTGGCATATGGAATACAAGGCTCTTGCAGGGCAGAGTTGCTACTATCTCCTATAGTTCCAATTACAGTGGGATCCCTGATTTAGATTATCTAGGTATTAGCATTATATGCATTGTGAGTTATCTAGTAAAATTAAATATCTACCCAAAGGAAAACATTGTAAACAACTAAATCAGAAAGAATAAACAGAAGTGAAGGGTTGGTTTTTAAAGCAAGACAATAATTGCCCCAATACTTTCAAAACTGACTTTTTTTTACATAGGGATGTTTAATTGAATACCCTTACATTATAATGTAGGTAACATTACTTTCGTTACATCTTTCTTGGGGCAGGGGGAGGATTGCATTTCTGACTATCTGAATGTAGCTTTGTGGCTTGTTGTATAATTGGCCTACATTTTCATGGATTCTTAGAAGGTAACCTACATGTAAAATACTGATATGAACCTGCAATTTTTTCTTTATTTTATGGAATTTCTCTTTGCCTGGGACTTGGTTTATCCACTTGTTTTGGTTGTAAAATGTGAGACATGTTAATACCAAACTGTTTTTTAAAATGGAGACAGGTTGTGATATTTTTTTCCCAAAAGGTTATAGTTCTCCCATATCATCCCATTTTACTGTTTTTAGTTTTAATGCACTTCATGGAACATTGCACTAAAGCATCCACACAGTGTCATAACAAGCTCCTGCACCCAGGGCAGGGAGGATAGTGTGGCAGTGCAGGGTCTGCCAACCACTGGAGAGCAGAGGTTATGTGAAGTGGTGGGGAGTGAAATCTTAAACTGCTGGTGCTGCTATAGCATTGTTCGTATGGGTGGCAGCAGTCCCATGTCCAGACTCCCTGGGAGTTGTCCCTGGTACCCCATTTGTACCATCCCCCAAATATGTTATGTGAAGGGGTGCACTGCTATGGTAAAAAAAACAAAACCCAGGGGTAGATGTAGCATCATTCTTCTCGCCCTCTGAAACCAGATACATTTCTGGGTATGGCACATCTGTCTTTGGTTCCTATGGCCAGGCAGGTACAGCACAGGGCTGCACATGGCATGGCAAAGATCCTGGGTTTGAGACAGACTTTGGGACCCCCTCAGTCAGTGCCCAGGACTGGTACCCTACTCATCCCACCCTAGTTAAACTACTGCATCCATAGACTGTGAACTTGCTACTTCACCACTTAAGTAGGGGCATTGCTGAAAAAAGCTGAAGAGAGCACTTTGTGTTTTCTTTCATATTTAAATAGAACTAAGCTGCTTCAGGACTAAGGTCAATTCTTCTTAACAGCCCTTAACAGCTGTTTCCCATGAAAGTGGTTATTAGTAGACAGCTATGCAAAACTGGCCAAATATAGGTCAGTTAAACTTTCATGAATATTGCAAATGTTTAAATACGTGCAGGGAAAGGAATTAACATAACTAATAATAATGACCTACAAATCTGATTTTTTTTTTCCTTCTCTGTAAGAGTCAGAAAGTGCAAGGGCTAATTAAAACCATGCCAAATCAAAGAGATGCAAAAAGCCTCATTTCTGTGTCTGACAAAGAAGCTTTAAGAAGATATAAACAGACTTTTTTTTCGGGGTGTTTTTTTACCCTGCATGGCTTCAGGGAACTAGTAGCTGTCAAGGAGAATTGAAATAGAGTGATTGATGTGCTAAGGTAAAAAGTCAGTGATGTAATCTTCATCCCAGAAGGCAACTTGTTTCTTGGTATATATGCTGTTTTACAAGGGAAGGCTTAAAGTAGATTGATTATATATGATGTAGAGTAAGCTAAAAGAATTAACCAAGAGAAGGCACTATTCATCTAGACAGCTTCCTTTATAAACTGAGCCAAAAATCTATACAAGTGATGATAATGAAAGCCAAACAATCTTCGTGTACAGTATAGCAGAAAGATTTATTATATGGAAATAAGGTACAAATTACCTTTGAATTCATAGAGTGGTGTATGGAATTAATTTATTGCAACAGGAAAAAAAAATTTGAACTGGATATAGATCTACTACCTCTTGTCACTTGCGTGTATGGTGAAACACTCCAATATAATATTAAATTTGAAGGCTTTTGTCGAGCAGAACTTTGAAAAGCTATAAGTTACTATGTCTCTAATTTACACTAAGTCTTTATAACATCTTTGTGAGCAACATGGAACTAAGATGCTTTATGCTAGATGTATGAACTAGTAGGGCACATCCCCACAAGCAGGAACCTGTGTTTACCCAGGGACAAACAGCAGCAGCACAACATGTGCTGCTACCTGTTCCCAGGGAATGCCTATGCCATGTGCACTCTGGTGTGTGGCAGGTTGTCCCCGGTGGGGTAGGGAAGACTGGGGCCAGCAACTCTGCTAGCCCCAGCAGCCTTAGCTGAGGTCCTCGGGGCCACTGGGAGCTGCAGCCACAAGAATCCTGCAGCAGGGAACCTGGCAGGCTGCGGTGGTATGGTTCTGGCCAGCCAGACTCCAGTTTTCAGTGGCACACCCTGCTGCCATGTGTGCTGCCCCACTTTTTTTTTTAGGCACAGGTTTGTTTGACCCCAAGATCTCCTGGGGTCAAAAAGCCCACCGTGCTTCAAATTAGTAGTGCAGGAAATGCTTGCATGTGCAGCACATGCGGAACCACAGATGAGTCTGGGGCACAGCAAACCACATGTCCACGCTGATCTGTACGCACCCATAGTGTTCGCTCTCATGGATAGAGAGAAAGATTTAAGGAAGAAGCGAATTAAGGTCGCACATTCCCTGGCTTTGGAATGCTAGCAGGTCCAAACTTAATTTTATCTCAATATAATTTACTTTTCTTTTTAAAGGAAAAAAAAATCCTTACAGTGTCATGTTCTAACATGAATATTGGAGTATTACTTTTCATCAAATATTTTCATTTATACTAGTAGGATTCCACATAGAAGAAGGTGTTACTGAGTGTGATCAAAGAGGATGGCTTGATCCCATGTGGAACTCTTTGGCAATACACCTCTGGACTGATGAAAGCCACACATCCTTTGACATGTGGCATTCTGCTGATGAGAGGCCTATTTTGCCCAAGCTTAGGAGCCTTGCAGCTTTTTCCTTCCAGGATGGACAGTGGTGGATGTTTTGTAATTTCTGGACATTCAGCATAGCTAGTAGGATTCTCAAACACTTAAAGCAATGATCTTTTTGAGGGCAAGCTGCATGTTAGTGGTGGATAACACTGTATGCTTAAAAGGGCATAATAAGTTTTAAAGGCAGTGGCAGACAAGGTTATTTGGGTAAATCTGATATCTTTTATTAAACCAAGTCGGTTAGTTGGAAAAATTCTTCTTAACAAGCTTTCAGGTATAAATACCCTTCATCAGGCTGAGGAAGCATCTGCAGTAGGTGTGTGCTCTTCCTGGATTGAATGAATAGTTAAGAAGCCAGAGGCTGGGATGTGTGCAAGAAAGGCAGTCAGTGAACTTTTAGGCTAGAGTTGTTCAGAATTTCTAATTGTAGATGGGCCATTTTAAACAAGAGAACTTCCTTTTTAATGGGGTTCCTTCTAGTGAGTAAAAGTTTATTCCCCTCCCATCAATTTCAGGCTTTAACACAAGGCCTGTTTTTAATTTCTTTCTTTTAATAAAGCACATCTCTGAGCATCTTGAACTGCAGGAGGTCTCTTTTTTTTAGCTTGCTATAATATTTTGAGATCGTAAAGTAAACTTGTTTCATAGGAGTATCTTATTAGGTTTTTCCAGCAGGGAGATCAGCAACCTATTGCCTAATGGAGCAGAATGAAATTAGTCCCCCTAAAACTCCTGGTTTATTATAAGCCTTCTCTTACCAAAGAGAATATCTGATTCACTGGTTTACCTGAAAGTATTTTTAGCCTGATGGCATGCTAACCCAGCAGATACGATTATGCATTTGAGAATCTTCATGCTGAATAGACATTGTTATTATGTGGCGATATTTTAAAGGCTCCAGAGAACATCTTATTGTTAACATAATATGAGCAGAACAGCAGAAGATTTGCTGTGGAAAGGCTCTCAGGTGGGCCCCAAGATTAACATATTTTTACGCTTGTTTTACATTTTACACTTTACACTTTTGCAGTGTTCCCCTGGTTTTCGAATCAGCTGTCTTACCCTACCAGCAAATTACAGCATGGCCATTGGAAACATTCCCTTTGTGATGTCTCAAAGCACATGTTAATGACTTCGGCATTTGAACAGTAAAACAAATGTTTATTGGCTGTGGGAGACGATGAAAACAAGATGCATGTAAAGCACCCTGTACCCTGATGGTACTATATAAACAATGAATAACAAATGTCACTTATATTGCTTTGCACAATATGTTGGAACAAGGTTACTTTCTCATTTCCTATTACGAGGCTGTGCAAACTCACATACTCACCATTTTGGGAATGTAACTATTTTTTGAATGACAACATATTTCTCAGTTACTGTTGCTTCCTTTTGTTTTACTGGCCACTGTTGGATACATTCCTGTTATGTTCAACACAGTCATATAGGACTTGTAGCCATTTTTCTTCAAAGGTAAGGAAATATTTTAAGGTTGGGCAGATGGGCCTTGGGTATGTCTCCCATAGGTATCTTGCCTGTGAATACAGTAAGTAGAAGTATGATACATTTTTCAAAATGTCTACAGCCTGATCTGAACACAGAAATATTATACAGGTATATTTATTTTAATGATATGTATACTAGTACATCCTTAGCATAGTGTCTTAGATGAGTTTCATTTATTCCCCTTATCAGAATAAGGTGTACTGGTATGAGCATTTGATATCAGTATAACTATTTCTGTATTAGAGAGAATGCACTGCTTTAGCTACACTGTACTGCATTAATTTCCAAATAGATCTCAAGTAGAGGTGAACTGATATATCAGTTGCATATCAGATTGGCATCGATAAAAAGATAATTAACATTATCAGCTATCAGCTTTTTTTCGCGTAGTTGATAATGTCACCAATAAATACAATATGCCTTCTGGCCAGGGCCCCCAAATGCTGTGTGCATGTGCAAAGCTAGGAGTGCAGCCAGGCAGCATGGAGAGCAGTGCAGATAAGTCTGTGGAGTGGAAGAGATGTGGGGGCACAGAACGAGGCTCCCATAGTGTAGGAAGGAGTGGGGCTGGGGCTGCTGCTGCTGCCGCCGCTGCCCAGAGTGAATAGGACCCATGGCTGGGGTGGGGAGCAGGACGGAGCAGGCAGCTCATCCAGGGGGCATGGGGGTGGGGGGGGAGCAAGTTCTCCACTGCTGTACGCACCCCCAGGGGAAGCATGTGCCCCCCCCCCCCCCCCG